>NC_091328.1:33884822-33938105 GCF_038502225.1 Cherax quadricarinatus
ATAGGATTATTAATGTTGGGGTGAGTGAAGGGGGAATACGACAGCGGGGCGCTCCTGGTATAGTTGGGTATGTTGATGATACGACGGTTTTAGTTGGGGGAGAGAAAATGTAGGTCGCATCGTTGAGATATTTAGTAGGGCAACAGGAATGTGTCTTAATGGAGTTAAGTCTAAATTGTTAGAGGTTGGTTCATGGGTGGGAGAGAACTTGGGACAAAAGTATAGTTGGCAGGTAGTAGATCAAATTAAAGTCTGTAGGGTATTATACAGACGGGAAGTGCAGGAAGCTAGAGATGCCAATTCTGTAAGGGTTGTGCAAGGAGTATTATAGAGATTAGGGGGAATACGGTCGAGTGGGCTGACGATCCATCAGAGGGTCATAGTTACAAATACACTCATTTATCCTAAATTGTGGCATGTGGCAGTGGTTTACCCGTTGATAAAGAATGATGTGAGGTTGGTTCAAAAGAAGGTAATGCGTTTTATTTGGGGATATGGTTATCATTGGCTTAAGCAGACAGTTGTGACAACATCATTGGGGAGGGGTGGATTAGGATTAATTCCCCTGTGTAGTAGATTGAAAAGTATGTATGTGAAACATAGTTATGTACGGTTGGGTGGGGATCAGAGTGTAAGGATGAGTGAGGTTATGGATGATGTGCGGCAGTGGTGGGGGGGTAGGGAATTGGAGGAGTGTATGAGGGTTAGCATACCGGGAAAAGTGTTGGTGCGAGTTTTGGGAAGGACTGTGAGGGATAATGAGGTAATGGATGGGGAGAGTGTCTTTCCTTTATATAATTGGGCAGGTATCTGGGAAGCGTTTCGTAAGTTACGTTTAAAGTCAAGGGCGCGGGAAACTATGTATAGGTTTTTACATGGGATATTACCCACTAAAGTACGTTTGTATCGGATGAATGTTGTGCAGTCCACATGTTGTGTTTTGTGCGGGGAAGCGGAGACTGCATATCATGTGGTGTATTTTTGTGAGGGTGTCGCAAGGGTACATCTATGGTTATGTAGGGCCTTGGATATGGTAGGAGGAGGGACGTTAATGGTGTTAAAAGCTTTGAATTTGGATATAGAGGGAGGGAGTGATAGTGTGAGAAGGGCGGTCATGCATTTAGTTGTGGATTATATTACTATATCGTGGGCTATGAGGGAGGTGGAGGGGGAAGTGTGAATAAGGGCTTTAACAGGCCATTTTTATAAAACAAATTGAAGGAATGAAGTCGTGTATGGACGAAGGTGGGATATAGATTTTCCAGTTCCATATATGGTATTGAATGTGAGAAGGTTGCGCGAATTTTTTTTTTTATATTTTATTTAAAACATCATAAATTACAAGGTAGTATAAAATATTAAATACCACAATAATACAGGATCTGGACAAGATTACGAAGAATTATATTACAAGTGCAAGAGAAAAAAATTTGAAACATGCAAAATACATACACACCATTCACTGACACACATTATACAAAATTATAATATATCTGTCACATACACACAAAACTGTTTGAGGTGGGACCCCCCCCCATGAAAACTCATCTATAAATACACCTACATCATTCACACACGTATTGATCACAGCAGTGATCAAACATAAATTTTTGTAACTTTATATATACATGCAACTGTTTATGAGATTTAACTTAAGAACAAAGTCTGGTAATTATCCGAAAACATTATAACAAAAATAATTACATAAGCGTATAAAGCAACAACAACTGCAAGATTTTTACAGCATACGTTGCATCAGCAACCAAACTTAATAACATTACAAAAGTGATGGAAAACAAATTGTAAAAACAAATATCAACCCCATCTAAGAGGAAAGAAATTCCCTACAAAATTACAATAAAAAAACTGCGAAAATACATACCAGAAAAATTATCTTTGCAACAACTGGTAGACTAACATGGACAGTGACTTCTATAACTCTCTTTTAATCACAAGGACATATTTTATACAAATCTTTGGCTAATCAAAACCTTGCACACAAAACTTACATGTCAACACAGCACCACGCAGTACATACCTTCCCGACCCTCACATTCCTTCGCCAGTCCTTTACCTTATACACTCTCCCTCCGAAAAACTAATGGCAACCCGCTTATAAAGGAAACCAGTCCTTTACGTATAATTAGCTCGCCAACTGAATGAGGCCATTGACCGTAAGTTTGCAGTAGGTCTCCGGAAAACGTGCCCTCCACTGTTCCCCGTAAATAAGTTTGTTTCTGCAAACCGTTCTATATATGCCGTCCGCAATTGCCCTAATCCTAATTCTTCCCCCTCCCGTGTCCCTCATCCTCCAGGAAATATACAGAAAATCCACCACTACATACATAATCGCCCTTTTCACTTCTCTGGAGACCCCGCGTACTTCTAATGTTAAGGCTCGCAGGGTCTCTACATTACCCCCACCCATCAACCTAAAAACCTTTGCTAACCACACCCTTACCTCCCTTAACACTTCACAGAAATAAACCGCATGAAAAGCTGTTTCCTGTTCTCCACAGTGATCGCAGGTCTGTTCCCTCACCAATCCCATTGAACACAAAACAGCTTTCGATGCTAATATCCCCATAATAAATCTATATACAAATTCCCGTACTCTCGGCATTAACTTAAGCTTTCGAAAGTCATACCCCACTCATACAAGGGATAAACCGATACCCCCTGTATGATTTCCTGCCTTCTACTCATCGTCACCAAACGCCCCACCCTAAGTTTTTCCACCTCCCTAATCAATAACAATAACCTCAGCATATCCTCGCATTCAATTAATTCTTTTCCGCTCCACCATCTCCGCACATCCTCCATCACTTTCCCCACTCTAACCCCTCTTCCCCCCCCCTCCCTAACGAACCTCTGTTTCACAAATAAGGCCTTTACTCTCGGCCCCAACGCTAAAAGGCCTACTCCTCCACTGCGTATATTCGACATCACCACCTCCTTGCTTAGCCATGCCCTCCTGAAACCCCAAACATAACATAATGCCCTCCTCTGAATCTCATGTACGTCTGGAGTCCGCAGTGGATACACCACAGCCATACTCCACACTTTACTATAAACTAATGAATTTACGATCATCGCCCGCTGTTGTAAGCTGACGTCCCCCGCCCGCACCTTTTTACTGCCCTCTCCACCACCACCTCGGAATTCACCTGCCTAGCCTCCCGCGCATCTGCCATGTATATATCTTCACAAATTTTTAGCCTAGCCACTACTTCCCACCCAAACTCCAACCCCAAGCCCCCCCCCCCACACCTAGGCACCCACCTCCAGCAAACTTGATTTTGCTCTGTTCACCCGCATGCCAGATGCCCTCCCGAAAAGCACCAACACACTTTCCACCGTACGCAATCCCTCCACTCCGGCTATCAGAACAGTTGTATCATCCACATACCCCACCACATCTATATACCCATCCTTCTCCCCATTTAAAATCCCCCTCCCCTCAATGAGCCCATAAAATGGATGCTGCATACACGCAAACAATATTTGAGACAGTGGACACCCCTGTCTCAAACCCCTCTCCATCCTTACAGGCCTTCCCAACCTGCCATTAATTTGTACTCACACCATTGCAGATGAATACATTGTATCAACCCACCTCAACACTCCCATGCCAAAACCTAGATGCAACAAACTAGCCCTCAGAAAGTTTCTATCCACACAGTCGTACGCATTTTCCCAGTCAATGCCCAAAAGCCCTACCCCGTTGCAACCCTCCAAAAAATCCCTATGCGGCCATGCCCATCTCTCATGCTTCTGCCCGGAATACCCATCTGCTCCTTATGAATAACCCCACCTAACACCTTCTTCATCCTATTGCCCAGTATCTTCGCGAAAATCTTGTAGTCGGCACACATTAGCGAAATAGCTCTGTACTCACTCAATACTCTTCCCTCTTGCTTTTTGCGTACTAATACGACTACACCCGTTCGCTGAGTCTGTCCTAACTGTCCCTCCCATCGGATACAATTCATGACCCTCACCAGACAGTACTTAATGTGCTCACATTGAATTCTATAAAAATCATTTGATATCCCATCTATACCCGGTGCCTTGCCAGTACTCATGTTGAACACAGCCTCCTCAACTTCCCCCATGCTAATCTCACCTCCCATCCCCATGTCCTCCTCTCCACATGACCCTAAACCTCTCCCCCCCCCACACCTCCTCAATAGCATCGCCCTCCTCCCCCTTCCCCCACTTCTTTTGGAACCAGAAATCAGCATAATTGTTCATGCCTTCTGTAGTATTCAGTACCTGTCCTTTATGATAACCGCCCATATCCTCACTTACTTCCAAGTTTAAAATAGTCGAATCCTTCTGCCTTACCCTAAAACCTCGCAAAACACTTCCCGAAGGTTTATCACCCCACAGCACAGCCTCCATTCCCGCCCTTACACGTACCGCATGAAATCTGCCATTATATAACTCTGCAAACCTGTCCTTGAGTTGCACCATGTTTCCGTACTGCCGCCCCCCCCCCTTCCTCATAACACCCATTTAGCTGATATTCAAAATAATTTTGCAACCCATACCTCCACCCTGCCTCTTCCTTTCCCTTCCTTTTATAAAAACCCGCTATACCCGGCTTAGCGTGCCTTTCCCACCATTCTAAGACACACGACTCCCCCTCTCTAGAATCCAAAAAGTTTGCCACCATTCCACAAAAGCTATACTCACCTCCTCACTCCTCACGAGTCTTGCATTTAATTTCCAAAAACCCGATTGTATCCTTACCATACCCTCCCAATCAAGATCTGCCATAACTGGCCAATGATCAGAAAACCCCACATCAAAAATCCTGACTCCCAACACACGTACAGCTTCCGTTGCATATATCCTATCTAATCTTGCAGCATAATCCCGTCTGTCAAACGTATACTCAACCTGCCAACCAGCCCTCCCCACAACATCCAAAACCCCCACGTCTCCAAACACATTACGTAACATGCCCAACATACACCCCGCCCCCCTCGGTTCCACATCCCCCCCCTAATAACACAATTCCAATCTCCCCCTATTACAGTGACTAAAGGTAAACCCCTTAAATAGTACATAAAAAATTCCCTCACAAAGTTCTCCTTGACTCGTGCGTTGCCATCTGCCGGCATATACACTCCTATAAAACAAACCCTCGTTGCACCCCACTCTCCCTCCACCCTCACGACCCTCCCCCCCCCCCCTCCCATCCCAAAATACGCAATGGACTGGTTTCCTTTACAGCCACAGCAACCCCACCTTTTAACCTCAAAGAGCCACTCACATACAACTTATATCCTTTCAAAGACAACTCACAACCAAACTTTTAAGTGCACAATTCTTTGAGTCCACCATTCCTTGAGATCATAAGTATAATAACACATAACACAGCATAGCATATAGTGGCATATAATACAATATAGTAACGCATAAAACAGCAAAAAACACATAAAACAAATATATAACGTGAAACAGGACAACAACACAGAACAGTAACACAGAAGACCAGTACAGTAACACAGAAGACCAGTACAGTAACACAGAAGACCAGTACAGTAACACAGAAGACCAGTACAGTAACACAGAAGACCAGTACAGTAACACAGAAGAACAGTACAGTAACACAGAAGAACACAGTAACACAGAAGACCAGTACAGTAACACAGAAGACCAGTACAGTAACACAGAAGACCAGTACAGTAACACAGAAGACCAGTACAGTAACACAGAAGACCAGTACAGTAACACAGAAGACCAGTACAGTAACACAGAAGACCAGTACAGTAACACAGAAGAACAGTACAGTACAGTAACACAGAAGACCAGTACAGTAACACAGAAGACCAGTACAGTAACACAGAAGACCAGTACAGTAACACAGAAGACCAGTACAGTAACACAGAAGACCAGTACAGTAACACAGAAGACCAGTACAGTAACACAGAAGACCAGTACAGTAACACAGAAGACCAGAACAGTAACACAGAAGACCAGTACAGTAACACAGAAGACCAGTACAGTAACACAGAAGACCAGTACAGTAACACAGAAGACCAGTACAGTAACACAGAAGACCAGTACAGTAACACAGAAGACCAGTACAGTAACACAGAAGACCAGTACAGTAACACAGAAGACAGTACAGTAACACAGAAGACCAGTACAGTAACACAGAAGACCAGTACAGTAACACAGAAGACCAGTACAGTAACACAGAAGACCAGTACAGTAACACAGAAGACCAGTACAGTAACACAGAAGACCAGTACAGTAACACAGAAGACCAGTACAGTAACACAGAAGACCAGTACAGTAACACAGAAGACCAGTACAGTAACACAGAAGACCAGTACAGTAACACAGAAGACCAGTACAGTAACACAGAAGACCAGTACAGTAACACAGAAGACCAGTACAGTAACACAGAAGACCAGTACAGTAACACAGAAGACCAGTACAGTAACACAGAAGACCAGTACAGTAACACAGAAGACCAGTACAGTAACACAGAAGACCAGTACAGTAACACAGAAGACCAGTACAGTAACACAGAAGACCAGTACAGTAACACAGAAGACCAGTACAGTAACACAGAAGACCAGTACAGTAACACAGAAGACCAGTACAGTAACACAGAAGACCAGTACAGTAACACAGAAGACCAGTACAGTAACACAGAAGACCAGTACAGTAACACAGAAGACCAGTACAGTAACACAGAAGACCAGTACAGTAACACAGAAGACCAGTACAGTAACACAGAAGACCAGTACAGTAACACAGAAGACCAGTACAGTAACACAGAAGACCAGTACAGTAACACAGAAGACCAGTACAGTAACACAGAAGACCAGTACAGTAACACAGAAGACCAGTACAGTAACACAGAAGACCAGTACAGTAACACAGAAGACCAGTACAGTAACACAGAAGACCAGTACAGTAACACAGAAGACCAGTACAGTAACACAGAAGACCAGTACAGTAACACAGAAGACCAGTACAGTAACACAGAAGACCAGTACAGAACACAGAAGAAGTAACACAGAAGACAGTAACACAGAAGAAGTAACACAGAAGACCAGTAACAGTAACACAGAAGACCAGTACAGTAACACAGAAGACCAGTACAGTAACACAGAAGACCAGTACAGTAACACAGAAGACCAGTACAGTAACACAGAAGACCAGTACAGTAACACAGAAGACCAGTACAGTAACACAGAAGACCAGTACAGTAACACAGAAGACCAGTACAGTAACACAGAAGACCAGTACAGTAACACAGAAGACAGTACAGAACAGTACAGTAACACAGAAGACCAGTACAGTAACACAGAAGACCAGTACAGTAACACAGAAGACCAGTACAGTAACACAGAAGACCAGTACAGTAACACAGAAGACCAGTACAGTAACACAGAAGACAGAAGACCAGTACAGTAACACAGAACACAGTACACCAGTACAGTAACACAGAAGACCAGTACAGTAACACAGAAGACCAGTACAGTAACACAGAAGACCAGTACAGTAACACAGAAGACCAGTACAGTAACACAGAAGACCAGTACAGTAACACAGAAGACCAGTACAGTAACACAGAAGACCAGTACAGTAAACAGAAGACCAGTACAGTAACACAGAAGACCAGTACAGTAACACAGAAGACCAGTACAGTAACACAGAAGACCAGTACAGTAACACAGAAGACCAGTACAGTAACACAGAAGACCAGTACAGTAACACAGAAGACCAGTACAGTAACACAGAAGACCAGTACAGTAACACAGAAGACCAGTACAGTAACACAGAAGACCAGTACAGTAACACAGAAGACCAGTACAGTAACACAGAAGACCAGTACAGTAACACAGAAGACCAGTACAGTAACACAGAAGACCAGTACAGTAACACAGAAGACCAGTACAGTAACACAGAAGACCAGTACAGTAACACAGAAGACCAGTACAGTAACACAGAAGACCAGTACAGTAACACAGAAGACCAGTACAGTAACACAGAAGACCAGTACAGTAACACAGAAGACCAGTACAGTAACACAGAAGACCAGTACAGTAACACAGAAGACCAGTACAGTAACACAGAAGACCAGTACAGTAACACAGAAGTAACAGTAACAGAAGACCAGTACAGTAACACAGAAGACCAGTACAGTAACACAGAAGACCAGTACAGTAACACAGAAGACCAGTACAGTAACACAGAAGACCAGTACAGTAACACAGAAGACCAGTACAGTAACACAGAAGACCAGTACAGTAACACAGAAGACCAGTACAGTAACACAGAAGACCAGTACAGTAACACAGAAGACCAGTACAGTAACACAGAAGACCAGTACAGTAACACAGAAGACCAGTACAGTAACACAGAAGACCAGTACAGTAACACAGAAGACCAGTACAGTAACACAGAAGACCAGTACAGTAACACAGAAGACCAGTACAGTAACACAGAAGACCAGTAAAGTAACACAGAAGACCAGTACAGTAACACAGAAGACCAGTACAGTAACACAGAAGACCAGTACAGTAACACAGAAGACCAGTACAGTAACACAGAAGACCAGTACAGTAACACAGAAGACCAGTACAGTAACACAGAAGACCAGTACAGTAACACAGAAGACCAGTACAGTAACACAGAAGACCAGTACAGTAACACAGAAGACCAGTACAGTAACACAGAAGACCAGTACAGTAACACAGAAGACCAGTACAGTAACACAGAAGACCAGTACAGTAACACAGAAGACCAGTACAGTAACACAGAAGACCAGTACAGTAACACAGAAGACCAGTACAGTAACACAGAAGACCAGTACAGTAACACAGAAGACCAGTACAGTAACACAGAAGACCAGTACAGTAACACAGAAGACCAGTACAGTAACACAGAAGACCAGTACAGTAACACAGAAGACCAGTACAGTAACACAGAAGACCAGTACAGTAACACAGAAGACCAGTACAGTAACACAGAAGACCAGTACAGTAACACAGAAGACCAGTACAGTAACACAGAAGACCAGTACAGTAACACAGAAGACCAGTACAGTAACACAGAAGACCAGTACAGTAACACAGAAGACCAGTACAGTAACACAGAAGACCAGTACAGTAACACCAGTACAGTAAAGACCAGTACAGTAACACAGAAGACCAGTACAGTAACACAGAAGACCAGTACAGTAACACAGAAGACCAGTACAGTAACACAGAAGACAGTACAGTAACACAGAAGACCAGTACAGTAACACAGAAGACCAGTACAGTAACACAGAAGACCAGTACAGTAACACAGAAGACCAGTACAGTAACACAGAAGACCAGTACAGTAAAACAGAAGACCAGTACAGTAACACAGAAGACCAGTACAGTAACACAGAAGACCAGTACAGTAACACAGAAGACCAGTACAGTAACACAGAAGACCAGTACAGTAACACAGAAGACCAGTACAGTAACACAGAAGACCAGTACAGTAACACAGAAGACCAGTACAGTAACACAGAAGACCAGTACAGTAACACAGAAGACCAGTACAGTAACACAGAAGACCAGTACAGTAACACAGAAGACCAGTACAGTAACACAGAAGACCAGTACAGTAACACAGAAGACCAGTACAGTACAGCACAACACAGAAGACCAGTACAGTAACACAGAAGACCAGTACAGAAACACAGAAGACCAGTACAGTAACACAGAAAACCAGTAGAGTAACACAGAAGACTAGTACAGTAACACAGAAGACCAGTAGAGTAACACAGAAGACCAGTACAGTAACACAGAGACCAGTATAGTAACACAGAAGACAAGTACAATAACACAGAAGACCAGTACAGTATCACAGAAGACCAGTACTGTAACACAGAAGACCAGTACTGTAACAAAGAAGACCAGTACAGTAACACAGAAGACCAGTACAGTAACACAGAAGACCAGTACAGTAACACAGAAGACCAGTACAGTAACACAGAAGACCAGTACAGTAACACAGAAGACCAGTACAGTAACACAGAAGACCAGTACAGTAACACAGAAGACCAGTACAGTAACACAGAAGACCAGTACAGTAACACAGAAGACCAGTACAGTAACACAGAAGACCAGTACAGTAACACAGAAGACCAGTACAGTAACACAGAAGACCAGTACAGTAACACAGAAGACCAGTACAGTAACACAGAAGACCAGTACAGTAACACAGAAGACCAGTACAGTAACACAGAAGACCAGTACAGTAACACAGAAGACCAGTACAGTAACACAGAAGACCAGTACAGTAACACAGAAGACCAGTACAGTAACACAGAAGACCAGTACAGTAACACAGAAGACCAGTACAGTAACACAGAAGACCAGTACAGTAACACAGAAGACCAGTACAGTAACACAGAAGACCAGTACAGTAACACAGAAGACCAGTACAGTAACACAGAAGACCAGTACAGTAACACAGAAGACCAGTACAGTAACACAGAAGACCAGTACAGTAACACAGAAGACCAGTACAGTAACACAGAAGACCAGTACAGTAACACAGAAGACCAGTACAGTAACACAGAAGACCAGTACAGTAACACAGAAGACCAGTACAGTAACACAGAAGACCAGTACAGTAACACAGAAGACCAGTACAGTAACACAGAAGACCAGTACAGTAACACAGAAGACCAGTACAGTAACACAGAAGACCAGTACAGTAACACAGAAGACCAGTACAGTAACACAGAAGACCAGTACAGTAACACAGAAGACCAGTACAGTAACACAGAAGACCAGTACAGTAACACAGAAGACCAGTACAGTAACACAGAAGACCAGTACAGTAACACAGAAGACCAGTACAGTAACACAGAAGACCAGTACAGTAACACAGAAGACCAGTACAGTAACACAGAAGACCAGTACAGTAACACAGAAGACCAGTACAGTAACACAGAAGACCAGTACAGTAACACAGAAGACCAGTACAGTAACACAGAAGACCAGTACAGTAACACAGAAGACCAGTACAGTAACACAGAAGACCAGTACAGTAACACAGAAGACCAGTACAGTAACACAGAAGACCAGTACAGTAACACAGAAGACCAGTACAGTAACACAGAAGACCAGTACAGTAACACAGAAGACCAGTACAGTAACACAGAAGACCAGTACAGTAACACAGAAGACCAGTACAGTAACACAGAAGACCAGTGCAGTAACACAGAAGACCAGTACAGTAACACAGAAGACCAGTACAGTAACACAGAAGACCAGTACAGTAACACAGAAGACCAGCACAGTAACACAGAAAGACCAGTACAGTAACACAGAAGACCAGTACAGTAACACAGAGCAGCACAGTAACACAGAAGACCAGTACAGTAACACAGAAGACCAGTACAGTAACACAGAAGACCAGTACAGTAACACAGAAGACCAGTACAGTACAGTAACACAGAAGACCAGTACAGTAACACAGAAGACCAGTACAGTACAGTAACACAGAAGACCAGTACAGTAACACAGAAGACCAGTACAGTAACACAGAAGACCAGTACAGTAACACAGAAGACCAGTACAGTAACACAGAAGACCAGTACAGTAACACAGAAGACCAGTACAGTAACACAGAAGACCAGTACAGTAACACAGAAGACCAGTACAGTAACACAGAAGACCAGTACAGTAACACAGAAGACCAGTACAGTAACACAGAAGACCAGTACAGTAACACAGAAGACCAGTACAGTAACACAGAAGACCAGTACAGTAACACAGAAGACCAGTACAGTAACACAGAAGACCAGTACAGTAACACAGAAGACCAGTACAGTAACACAGAAGACCAGTACAGTAACACAGAAGACCAGTACAGTAACACAGAAGACCAGTACAGTAACACAGAAGACCAGTACAGTAACACAGAAGACCAGTACAGTAACACAGAAGACCAGTACAGTAACACAGAAGACCAGTACAGTAACACAGAAGACCAGTACAGTAACACAGAAGACCAGTACAGTAACACAGAAGACCAGTACAGTAACACAGAAGACCAGTACAGTAACACAGAAGACCAGTACAGTAACACAGAAGACCAGTACAGTAACACAGAAGACCAGTACAGTAACACAGAAGACCAGTACAGTAACACAGAAGACCAGTACAGTAACACAGAAGACCAGTACAGTAACACAGAAGACCAGTACAGTAACACAGAAGACCAGTACAGTAACACAGAAGACCAGTACAGTAACACAGAAGACCAGTACAGTAACACAGAAACACAGAAACACAGTACAGTAACACAGAAGACCAGTACAGTAACACAGAAGACCAGTACAGTAACACAGAAGACCAGTACAGTAACACAGAAGACCAGTACAGTAACACAGAAGACCAGTACAGTAACACAGAAGACCAGTACAGTAACACAGAAGACCAGTACAGTAACACAGAAGACCAGTACAGTAACACAGAAGACCAGTACAGTAACACAGAAGACCAGTACAGTAACACAGAAGACCAGTACAGTAACACAGAAGACCAGTACAGTAACACAGAAGACCAGTACAGTAACACAGAAGACCAGTACAGTAACACAGAAGACCAGTACAGTAACACAGAAGACCAGTACAGTAACACAGAAGACCAGTACAGTAACACAGAAGACCAGTACAGTAACACAGAAGACCAGTACAGTAACACAGAAGACCAGTACAGTAACACAGAAGACCAGTACAGTAACACAGAAGACCAGTACAGTAACACAGAAGACCAGTACAGTAACACAGAAGACCAGTACAGTAACACAGAAGACCAGTACAGTAACACAGAAGACCAGTACAGTAACACAGAAGACCAGTACAGTAACACAGAAGACCAGTACAGTAACACAGAAGACCAGTACAGTAACACAGAAGACCAGTACAGTAACACAGAAGACCAGTACAGTAACACAGAAGACCAGTACAGTAACACAGAAGACCAGTACAGTAACACAGAAGACCAGTACAGTAACACAGAAGACCAGTACAGTAACACAGAAGACCAGTACAGTAACACAGAAGACCAGTACAGTAACACAGAAGACCAGTACAGTAACACAGAAGACCAGTACAGTAACACAGAAGACCAGTACAGTAACACAGAAGACCAGTACAGTAACACAGAAGACCAGTACAGTAACACAGAAGACCAGTACAGTAACACAGAAGACCAGTACAGTAACACAGAAGACCAGTACAGTAACACAGAAGACCAGTACAGTAACACAGAAGACCAGTACAGTAACACAGAAGACCAGTACAGTAACACAGAAGACCAGTACAGTAACACAGAAGACCAGTACAGTAACACAGAAGACCAGTACAGTAACACAGAAGACCAGTACAGTAACACAGAAGACCAGTACAGTACCACAGAAGACCAGTACAGTAACACAGAAGACCAGTACAGTAACACAGAAGACCAGTACAGTAACACAGAAGACCAGTACAGTAACACAGAAGACCAGTTTGGACTCTAAACCATACACTGCTTTCTCTACTCATAGAGGACTAATGCAATATCACACAATGGTTTTCGGCTTGGTCACCACGTGTGCCACGTATATCTGGCTTATGAGAATAGTTCTTTCTGACCTGATCCGGGAAGATCATCTTATTACACTGTCGTTTGTTTCAAAAAGACTAAGAGCTCATGGCCTTATAATTAAACCACAGGAGTGTTTCTTGGCCGTTTCAAGGTACAATACCTCGGGTTTATTATTTCTGACAATAGTTTATCACTTCTTCCTAACAAGACGACAGCAGCTCTAGAAAGCTTCTTCCCAACTACAAAAACATTGCTAAGAAGTTTCCTAGGGTCAGTAAATTTCTATAGGATTTTTGTGCCTAATTAAGGGGTCTGACTTCCAGTCTCACAGACTATTTAAAAAAAATGCAAAAGAACCTCTTGTTTGTTCTGAAGAGGCTGTCGAAAGCTTCGAACAAATTAAAAAGATTTTCCAACCCCACTGTGGAGAAGGAATGTTATGCAATGGTATGGGGGTATAAGTAGGTTCATATAATACTTATATGTAAAACCCTTTGTGCTTGAAGCACATCACAAGCCACTGATGTACCTGGAAAACTTCAAAGGTTCAAATAGCCAACTCTTAAGATGGGCTTTGGCTGTCCAGTCCTAAAAGTTTAAAGTTGTATATATATATATATATATATATATATATATATATATATATATATATATATATATATATATATATATATATATATATATATATATATATATATATATATATATATATATATATATATATATATATATATATATATATATATATATATATATATATATATCTATATATATATATATATATATATATATATATATATATATATATATATATATATATATATATATATATATATATATATATATATATATATATATATATATATATATATATATATATATATATATATCTGGCTCAGAAAACCACTTCTCAGATGAAGGTATACATAGTACTTTTCCCTCTGTAATTTAACTTATTGCCTCCCACCATAAGTTTTGGAAAAGGGATATTGTGAGGGAAAAGCCAGTAATAAGTTGTATATGTGAATATATACATGGACCACGTCAACTGAAAGTATGTATGGAAATATAAACACTCAAGCAGTATAATGTGATCCTTCATTGACAACGTTTCGCCCACACAGTGGCCTTTATCAAGTCACTTGATAAAGCCCACTGTTTGGGTGAAACGTTGTCAATAAAGGATCACATTATACTGCGTAAGTGTTTATATTTCCAATGTGTAAGTATTTTATACCGTTTATTTCCATGAGAGTATGTATGGCAGTGTATGTATGGCTGTGTATGTATGGCAGTATATGTATGGCTCTGTATGTATGGCAGTGTATGTATGGCTGTGTATGTATGGCAGTGTATGTATGGCTGTGTATGTATGGCAGTGTATGTATGGCTGTGTATGTATGGCAGTGTATATATGGCTGTGTATGATTGGCTGTGTATGATTGGCTGTGTATGATTGGCTGTGTATGATTGGCTGTGTATTCGCATACCAGCATATGAGTAATTATATTTGTATTTTTTATTCATCTTTTTGGAAATAAATGTGAGAATATCTAAAACTCATTTTAGTTTTTAATTAGCAAATATATATTAAAATGTGAATCTGATCTCATTTATTAGAGAATCAGATCATAGCATAAAAGAATTGGTAGTTAATTTTGACTTGTTAACAACATGATCTGTAGGGGCCATACATCGCTTGGAAAGTGGAAGGTAATGATGTTTGATCCAAGGAATTGGAGGGTAGCTCCTTTTTTTGGATAACTTCAGAGTATTAATAATTTTCATAACATTCTTCAAACCATTGTTAACACAGTGCTGTTTGTAAATTTTCTATAGATAGTTCACTTGAACATTGTTAACACAGTGCTGTTTGTAAATTGCCTATAGATAGTTCACTTGAACATTGTTAACACAGTGCTGTTTGTAAATTGCCTATAGATAGTTCACTTGAACATTGTTAGCACAGTGCTGTTTGTAAATTATCTATAGATAGTTCACTTGGTCATTGTTAACACAGTGCAGCTTGTAAATTATCTATAGATAGTTCACTTGGCTATTGTTATCACAGTGCTGCTTGTAAATTATCTATAGATAGTTCACTTGGTCATTGTTAACACAGTGGTGCTTATGTCAGCATAGTTGCTGATCCCTGTGTTATATAGCATAGCATATTAGTATCGTCCATGTGCTTTAGATACGAGATCCCTTGTAGGCCTGTGACTTTGTGTGACGTCACGGGATGCGCATGTGTAGGCTCGTACCTCTGCCTCCCTCTCAGTCGGCGTAGACCTACAGGCGAAGACAGGCAGAGGCTGGGCTCCACATTCATAATCACAGTTTGACAATATATATGTTACTATCCAACAAGTGTGTCTACCTTCAACCCTCGATATCTCCATTCAAGAACCCTCTTACGATAAATGGTGGCAGTGGTGGGATTGTAATTCTGACGATTACAGTGATTTCTGGAGATAAAATTTCGACCAGCAAGACGGCCATCTTGTGAGTAGGCCTATCGTGGTTCACCCCAGCCAGCTACCTCAAGTCAGCTACCCACCCAAGCTCCTACCAGCTTCTACATTATCCACTGGTCAGTCTCTTTGTATTAGTGTGTCTGCTTATTTGCATCACTCCCGAGGGGTTGACCCGAGTTTGCAAAATAAGCCAGCTTCCAGTCTGTGGTGAGGAAGCCCAGTCGAGCCTAGTCTACTCCATCCAATTCCTTTGCCTGCCAAGCCAGCTTCCACCTCTGCTGTGCTCATCGTGTGAAGTTATCAAGCCATTCTGTGTGAAGGGTTAAGATAAGCCAGCTACCAACTAACCCAGGTGTCTTACCCCAGTACTCGAGCAAGCCACGTGAGTAGTCTTCATCGCTTGTGATTCAAGCTCCAAGCATCCTGAGTGCTCTTTTTTCATACTTGTGGTGCTGTAGTATTTTGTGGGTTGTTTTTAAGCCAGTCGGCTTAGAATTATCTTCGCGGCAGTGTGGGTGTTCTCAGTGAGGCTTACGACGTTCAACCCATAAGCCCAGCCACTCACTATCACGTGTGTCTCACCATTGCCGGTCTCAGACGCCTCAGTCAGCCATTACCCACTCACCTACTTCTTCAGTGTTTTGGTGCGCTACTAAGGGTTGTAGCACCATATTTTAAGGACTACATAGGGGGTCAAGAGCTAGAGTGTGTTCGCACCACCTTTATAAAGCCTCCTGTGTGTGTCATTCTTCGATGTAAGCGTAATTCTACGATCACCTGTGCAGAGGACAGCACCAAGACGACAC
Source organism: Cherax quadricarinatus (assembly GCF_038502225.1). Classification (NCBI taxonomy): domain Eukaryota; kingdom Metazoa; phylum Arthropoda; class Malacostraca; order Decapoda; family Parastacidae; genus Cherax; species Cherax quadricarinatus. Next base: position 33,901,719 of record NC_091328.1, read on the forward strand.
AAACATTCCCCTACTCTCCACTATCATCAGCCTCATTTTTCACCAAGTTGTTACAGCGATAATATTTTTTTTTCATAGAGACATTTGCGAGTGTTGAGACATTTCTTTTGTGTTTCCAGTGATTTTTCTCTTAGTGACATTCTGTGACTCTTGATCAGACTCAGTGTTTATCATGTACTGATTGCATTAATTTCTTTTAATCTCCTTTATTCAGTGTTAATTTTCGTGCATTATCTTATGTCTGTTGTTTTGTGTGTCTTTTTATACACTTGAAGTAAGTACCTTAGTGTTTTTCCTTTGTTGTGTGTGCAACATATGAGCAGTATAGAACTTGTGTTTACACTTCAGAATCACCTAGTGTTCTCAGTATTCCAGTGAAGTATTTCAGTAATTTTTCACCTCATATTCTGCATCACAACTCAGTGATGTCTGTTATTTTTTTTTCTCTTCCCAGCTTTTGTGTATTTTTGTTTGTTTCCCTGTGTGTTGAACATTCTTGTGTTCATATTCTTTCATTTAGTCAGTGTCTAATTTGTTTTATTTCCACAGACAATAGTGCCATTATTTTGTGCAAGCAAGAAATCATTTTTACAAAATTTTTCACACATCAAGTTTCATTGCAAGAAAATTCTAGTATTGTGTTTATGTTGATGTGTTGTGTTCTGCATCACTGTAAGTGTTCAAACTTTTTGTTCTGTGTTTTGTATCTACTATTATTTTTTTTCATGTTTCATTGAACAAATTCACTCTTAGTGCAATTTTTAAGTTCTTCTTTTAGAGTAAATTGTTCTTTTGCTTGTTAAGTGTTGCTTGAGTGCAGTTAAGAGTTAAAGTCTTCATTCTTTGATATATTTCTTTTCTTGTGTGTGTAATAATTTTTATTATTACACATTGACTCATTTTGCAATAATTCTTGTGCAAATATTGTGTTGCTATTAAAGTTTTCTTGCAGAAAATTTTATGAAGTACTTGTTGATTAGCAATTGTTATTTTGCAACATTGCTACAGTTTATTTCAGTGTAGTTTCATATGCTCTGTTCTGTGCATAGTATTTTATTCTGTCTGTGTCATTTTATTTTATTTCAGTGAATTGTGCCTCTGTTTTATTTTTGCACAAGTTTTATTGAGTCCATTTTATCATTTTGTCGTTTATTTCCCTGTTGCATTGAAAGTAAAGATAACTCACTGTGCCATTTATTCAATTTAAAGTAAAAGTTGAGCAAATTAGATTTGAGTAAAGTACAAGTTCTCTTGATTTTCAGTGTTGTTTGTTAAGTTGCATATTTTTATTGTGTGAGTTCTTTGCTTACTGTGTAACCTGTCAATTTTTAATTACTTATGCAGAATAGTTAAGCATTTTCTTCCACTTAAGCTTATTGTGTTATTCTCTCCATTTTTCTTGCCTTATGCACTTGAGTAAGTTCACTGAGAAGATGTCCCAGTCACTTTTGAATGTTCACTTAGTGTATCATGCCAGTCAAAGTCAATATGAATCAGTCCACAGTATCAATATTCCCTTACCGACTGAAAGACAATACCTAGCCCTTGAGCAATGTGTTTGTTCTCACAGCTTGTATCTGAGATTTGTTAAAGTGCTGCGAAATGTGAAGTTCAGATTAAGTTCCTATAGATCCGTGAATTACTTATTAACGTAGCCGAGCGGTCAGGCACTAGTAACTCTGTCACTCCTATCTGTGTTCCACCTACACCTCCAGACTTGCAGGATAGTGTTCCGTTGCCTCAAGTGTCCGAGGACACTCAGACTGCCTTGAGTGCACAGCCTATCCCTGCAATGACTGCTAGTTCGAGTAGTAGTTTCTCCACAGGGGATGCCTTGTCAGAAAACGATTACTTGCAACTAGTAATGCCATCTCTTGTTGATGTCACATGCCGTATGCAGAAATACGTCTCTGTTACAGCTAGTGTTCTCACTAGAGTGTCTGTTGTTGTTCCTAATGTTCCAGATTGGTGATCCCATCCTAGTTGACAGTAATCAGTGCATTGTTAGAAGTTATTTCTCGAGTAACTTTCACATGTTAACGCTTGTAAGTGTAGTTTCTTTATAGTTGATACCTCGTGTCACTGTGTGCGACTCAGATTGAATATCAGCATTGTTGACCGTATTCATTTCCTTTCCCTTTGCTTGCAGTTTGAGATAGTAGATTCGTTCTCCCTTGCTCATATTGCGTGTTATAGCGTTAATTTTTTCAACCGGGGGGAGTCATCCACTCCACTGAGTTTGTTCATTCCTCCAGTAAGAAAGAACTGATACCTTTATTCCAGAACAAACAGCCTACTGGAAGGTTAGCCAGATGGACCTTGACTATCCAAGAGTTCAGTCCCACTTTTGAACATTTACTTGGCAAGTCGAATGTAGTCGCAGATGCTTTATCGCGACACGTTAGTGTAGTTACTGTAGATCCTCCATTTACTGTCGAGGATGTCAAAACTGCCCAAAGAACAGATCCCATGTGGTCTGGTGTGATTCGATTCCTGCTCCAGGAAGATCTTATTCTTACTGTGAAGCCACCAGCACCCATTAGTGACTTTGTAATGAGCCAAGAATTACTGTATCGAATAGTCGAGTTGAGTACTCCTAGAAGACGAATTAGTAATTCCACAGTCACTAGTGATTGTAGCTGTATCTTTTGTAGATACTCGTTCAGACTGTCCTCAGTCAAGGCATGTGTTAGCCATTGCAGAGGAATTCGATCCTCCCAGAGATGATAACCATTCTGCATACGTAAACCTTACCCTCCCAGAATTGGGTTTAAGTGTAAACAGCCTGTATAATTGGATGTCCGAGATGAATGAAATTATCAACTGTGTGTTTTGTTATTAGTTGATCAGTTTGTCAGAAATTTTCGTGTTCACGTTCCCTCCGTATTCTGAGAATTTGACAGTAATAGTCTGAGTGCGCACCAGATGCCTTTGCTGTTAATTTCACCTTGTATATATATAAATATTTATTCTGCCTCAGAATCCGTCGAGTGCATGAATACAGATCGATCGATCAATTCCATCCATATTGTATAATGATTTGTTCTTATAGTTTGTAATGCATTACGTTAAAAGTGATTACGTTAACACCTATTACGTCAAACTCATGTTGTAACATCTATTATGATACCATTCATTAGTTCTAAGTTACATATGAATTTGTTATTGTATAGAATCAGCCCAGAACCGCCTGCCTGTTCAGCCTATAGATAGTAGTGTATGTCGAGACGACATACGTAACATGACCGAGCTGTCAGCATAGTTGCTGATCCCTGTGTTATATAGCATAGCATATTAGTATCGTCCATGTGCTTTAGATACGAGATCCCTTGTAGGCCTGTGACTTTGTGTGACGTCACGGGATGCGCATGTGTAGGCTCGTACCTCTGCCTCCCTCTCAGTCGGCGTAGACCTACAGGCGAAGACAGGCAGAGGCTGGGCTCCACATTCATCATCACAGTTTGACAATATATATGTTACTATCCAACAAGTGTGTCTACCTTCAACCCTCGATATCTCCATTCAAGAACCCTCTTACGATACTTATAAATTATCTTTAGATAGTTCACTTGGTCATTGTTAACACACGACTACCTGTAAATTGACAGTAAATAGATGATGGGATCAGTATTCTTGTTACTCAGTCTCAGACAAGGTCTCTCGGTTGACACTCTGATCAGCTAGGTTGTTAGTGCTACCTCTCCTCATGACAACGATGAAGCAGGAAACACACACACACACACACAAAGAAGGAACCAGGAGCTATGACTCAACACCTGCCACTACAACTAGGTGAGTATACACATACAAAGGGGTTATTAACCATCCTGGGTTTATCTTGAGCACTTAAGCACTGATAAGATACTTCTCTAACTGTTAGGCATCTTTATTACGAAACATTTCTCCTACACAAGATTATTGATGCTGCCTCCTCTACCACCACTGTCTTCTTGCACATCCTCCTCCATATTACACTGAAGAAGTCTACCAGCACTGTCTTCTTGCACATCCTCCTCCATATTACACTGAAGAAGTCTACCAGCACTGTCTTCTTGCACATCCTCCTCCATATTACACTGAAGAAGTCTACCAGCACTGTCTTCTTGCACATCCTCCTCCATATTACACTGAAGAAGTCTACCAGCACTGTCTTCTTGCACATCCTCCTCCATATTACACTGAAGAAGTCTACCAGCACTGTCTTCTTGCACATCCTCCTCCATATTACACTGAAGAAGTCTACCAGCACTGTCTTCTTGCACATCCTCCTCCATATTACACTGAAGAAGTCTACCAGCACTGTCTTCTTGCACATCCTCCTCCATATTACACTGAAGAAGTCTACCAGCACTGTCTTCTTGCACATCCTCCTCCATATTACACTGAAGAAGTCTACCAGCACTGTCTTCTTGCACATCCTCCTCCATATTACACTGAAGAAGTCTACCACCACTGTCTTCTTGCACATCCTCCTCCATATTACACTGAAGAAGTCTACCAGCACTGTCTTCTTGCACATCCTCCTCCATATTACACTGAAGAAGTCTACCAGCACTGTCTTCTTGCACATCCTCCTCCATATTACACTGAAGAAGTCTACCAGCACTGTCTTCTTGCACATCCTCCTCCATATTACACTGAAGAAGTCTACCAGCACTGTCTTCTTGCACATCCTCCTCCATATTACACTGAAGAAGTCTACCAGCACTGTCTTCTTGCACATCCTCCTCCATATTACACTGAAGAAGTCTACCAGCACTGTCTTCTTGCACATCCTCCTCCATATTACACTGAAGAAGTCTACCAGCACTGTCTTCTTGCACATCCTCCTCCATATTACACTGAAGAAGTCTACCAGCACTGTCTTCTTGCACATCCTCCTCCATATTACACTGAAGAAGTCTACCAGCACTGTCTTCTTGCACATCCTCCTCCATATTACACTGAAGAAGTCTACCACCACTGTCTTCTTGCACATCCTCCTCCATATTACACTGAAGAAGTCTACCAGCACTGTCTTCTTGCACATCCTCCTCCATATTACACTGAAGAAGTCTACCAGCACTGTCTTCTTGCACATCCTCCTCCATATTACACTGAAGAAGTCTACCAGCACTGTCTTCTTGCACATCCTCCTCCATATTACACTGAAGAAGTCTACCAGCACTGTCTTCTTGCACATCCTCCTCCATATTACACTGAAGAAGTCTACCAGCACTGTCTTCTTGCACATCTACTCCCTTGTGAAGTAGATATGCTTCAGAATAAAGATACTTCGCAGTTACATTTGTGTCTTAGTTATCTACTTGTCGGTATTGCATACCATTATAACATTCATACTTAAGTATTATCCAGGGGTTGCACTGTATACTACGACAATGTTTATCTTCCGTCCAGCTGATCAAGAGTTTCTTCAATGTTCTCTCTCTTAGTACATTTATTGTAATCCTGCTTTACATTTGATGTATTTTACTCTCTTTATATGATTGTTTCAGTCATCATATTTGGCATTAGTTCCTGCAGTGTGTGACATTTCTGTCTGTCTGTCACTGCCACTGTTTTCCAGCTGTTAATTATTTTACATTCTTATTCTCTACGCTTCACCTATCATAATTTGACGAATTTAGAAGCTATCATTGGTATAAGTTTAACAGTGTACGTCCAGTAGTGTAAGTCCAATAGTGTAAGTCCAATAGTGTAAGTCCAATAGTGTAAGTCCAATAGTGTAAGTCCAATAGTGTAAGTCCAATAGTGTAAGTCCAATAGTGTAAGTCCAATAGTGTTGTGGAATACAATGAACTGATGCTGACATTGAAATTTCTCTGTACCTGAATAATAATAATAATAATAATAATAATAATAATAATAATAATTATTATTATTATTATTATTATTATTATTATTATTATTATTATTATTATTATTATTATTATTAGCAGCAGCAGCAGCAGCAGCAGCCGCAGCCGCCGCCGCCGCCGCCGCCGCCGTAATATTAGTAAGAACATAAGAAAGATGGAACACTGCAGCAGGCCTACTGGCCCATGCGAGGCAGGTCCAAGTCACCTCCCGGCTGAAACCATAGTCAGGTCAGGTTAGGTCACATCCACTTAAGGAGGGGACATGGCATCAGACCTATTAGCACAAGCTAGTTAGGTCCAACTCACACCCACTCACACCGACTCATGTATTTATCTAACCTCTTTTTAAAACTACACAGCGTCTTAACGTCTATGACGGTACTCGGGAGTTTGTTCCACTCATCAGCAACTCTATTACCAAACCAGTGCTTTCCTATATCCTTCCTGAATCTGAATTTTTCCAACTTGAAACCATTGCTGCGAGTCCTGTCATGGCTGGATATTTTCAGCACGCTATTTACATTCCTTTTATTTATTTCTGTTTTCCATTTATACACGTCATTCATATCCCCCCTAATTCTACACCTTTCCGAAGAGTGTGGATTCAGGGCCCTCGGTCTCTCGCCATAGAGAAGATTTCTGATACATGGGATCATCTTTGTCATCCTCCTCTGTACGTTTTCAAGTGCATTTATATCCATTCTGTAGTACGGTGATCAGAACTGTGCAGCTTAATCTAAATGAGGCCTAACCAAAGATATATAGAGCTGAAGAACAACTTTGCTAACTCAGGTCTCTGCTAAAATTGTATGTTGTTTGTCTGTGATTGTTTGTAACTACACTGTGTAGTGAAGACCGTCTTTGATTAACAGTTATCTGCATACACATACTCTGTGTGAACTGCGTGTAGTGTGCTAGTGAGTTGTACACTATGGTACTTGTGCCAGTGAGTTGTACACCATGGTACGTGTGCCAGTGAGTTGTACACCATGGTACGTGTGCCAGTGAGTTGTACACCATGGTACGTGTGCCAGTGAGTTGTACACCATGGTACGTGTGCCAGTGAGTTGTACACCATGGTACGTGTGCCAGTGAGTTGTACACCATGGTACGTGTGCCAGTGAGTTGTACACCATGTTACTTACACCATGTTACATGTGCCAGTGAGTTGTACACCATGGTACTTGTGCTAGTGAGTTGTACACCATGGTATTTGTGCTAGTGAGTTGTACACCATGGTACTTGTGCTAGTGAGTTGTACATCATGATACTTGTACCAGTGAGTTGTACACCATAGTAGATATGCTAGTGAGTTGTACACCATTGTACTTGTGTTAGTGAGTTGTCCACCATGGTATGTGTGCCAGCGAGTTGTACACCATGTACGTGTGCCAGTGAGTTGTACACCATGTACGTGTGCCAGCGAGTTGTACACCATGTACGTGTGCCAGTGAGTTGTACACCATGTACGTGTGCCAGCGAGTTGTACACCATGTACGTGTGCCAGCGAGTTGTACACCATGTACGTGTGCCAGCGAGTTGTACACCATGTACGTGTGCCAGCGAGTTGTACACCATGTACGTGTGCCAGCGAGTTGTACACCATGTACGTGTGCCAGTGAGTTGTACACCATGTACGTGTGCCAGCGAGTTGTACACCATGTTGTACACCATGGATATTCTGTAAGTCTGAGGTGTTTTGTATGATACAACTTATACATGATCCATCCCGTCTTGGACTTAGACACTAAGTATGTTGTAAATTAAAAGGACACAAGTGCAACTAATGTGACATTTTATTGTGGCAACTTTTCGCTCTCCAGGAGCTTTGTCAAGCCGTTACAAACAGCACATGGACACAGAGGATATAGGCTTAGAGTGAGGAGTAATACTAGTGGTGGTGGTAGTAGTAGTAGTGATACAAGTTATATTAGTAGTACTAGTGATACAAGTTATATTAGTAGTACTAGTGATACAAGTTGTAGTAGTAGTAGTGATACAAGTTGTTAGCAGTAGTAATACAATATGGTAGAACACTTAATTTGCACATGAATAAAATTATATAAAAGCTATAACTTGGGCAGCATAAGAATAAGTTAGACAAATATTTCCACTGGAGGATTAGAGAAGACCAGTTTCAATGTTCATTCTCTGTAATGTGCTTGTGTAGTATTAACAGGAGAGACAATGTGATGGCAGGGTTTACTGTTTTCAGGAGGATTCTTGCTAAGATTTCAGAGATGGTGAAGCTGCCTTTGTTTTGTTTAATTGTATCAGAAACAGCTATTAGTGGTGATTCAAGACACTTGTATCTGCGGAAATTAGTTTTTTTGATCACTAGTTGGGCGTCCCTGAATTTCCTGAGATGATTGGTGGAATTTCGGTGTTGTATGCAGGCGTTGTTCAAGTTATCGTTCCTACATGCATAAATGTGTTCATTGAGGTAGGTGTTGAGGTTTCTTGCTGTTTCACCTACATAAATCTTGTCGCAGCCTCCAGCGTTGACTGGTTCATGGCACCTAGATTTTGTCCCAGCACCATGATGAACACTGCAACACGTCTTCTCTAATTCAACTTCCAGTGGAAATATTTGTCTAACTTATTTTTATGTTGCCCAAGTTATAGCTTTTATATCCTTTTACTCATGCGCAAATTAATTGTTCTACCATATTGTATTACTACTACTACTACTACTACTACTACTACTACTACTACTACTACTGGCTTGACAAAGCTCCGGGAGAGCGAAACGTTGCCACAATAAAATGTCACATTAGTTACACTTGTGTCCTTTTACTTTACATATTGTCGGTAATTCTACCAACATATATACACTATGTTCATTCATGCTTGTGATTATTAATTTCCATGAAAACTAAATATATTTGTGAAAAATATCGTTATTATTCAGATACACATTACTCTGTTTTATCAAATCCATAAACTAGTGAAAAGAAGTGATTTTTTTTTGTTTGTAACTATTAGGTGTTTGTCTACAAGAAACACAGCTTTGTAGCAGACAAAAGTAGGTCACACATATATGATGTTTTAGTGTTCTGATTTCGCTTTTCATTTTAAAATCTATTCAATTATTGCACTTGACATTTGTATTAATTTTGTTTCATAATTATTTTTAATAATACCATTATTACCCTAACAGTGTAAACTTAATTTCCTTCTCATCTTATATTATTTATATTTCGCATAAGTTTAATGAAGGTTAATTAACATTTCGTAATTATCTGTGTTGTATTATATATTTTTGTCGTGCATCATAATTAGTGTTAAAGTTGACAGTAGTTATTGCACTTACAACTTTCTACTGGAGTTGCCTCAACTCAAGTGATCTATTTGCAAAGAAATATTTCTGCATTATAAATCCGTACAAAATGTCACAAAATTTCCAGCTCAACTACATGATAAATTGGATGATATTCATTAATGGAAGTTTATCTGAGGATAAAGGATCCAGGATACAGCCGGAATGTCAACAAACAGCAACGGTAAGACAAACAAAATCGGTAGAGCAAAACACAGGAGCAGAACACTGGAAAATAATACCTAAGTAGAGTTCAGTAAATAAGTGACATTTACCAAAATATTCTGGTATCAACAGACAATTTACAACCAAGAACACTACAGTAACTTACAATAAGTACACTGATATAAAAAATAAATATAGTAACATATATAAAGGGAACTGTAATATAAAACTGTATACTAAAACATTAAACAGTATAGTAAAACATTAAACAGTATAGTAAAACATTAAACAGTATAATAAAACATAAACATTAACAGCATAGTAAAACATTAACAGTATAGTCACACGAACCATCAAAGTTTAGTACGTAGTCACACGGACCATCAAAGTTTAGTACGTAGTCACACGGACCATCAAAGTTTAGTACGTAGTCACACGGACCATCAAAGTTTAGTACGTAGTCACACGGACCATCAAAGTTTAGTACGTAGTCACACGGACCATCAAAGTTTAGTACGTAGTCACACGGACCATCAAAGTTTAGTACGTAGTCACACGGACCATCAAAGTTTAGTACGTAGTCACACGGACCATCAAAGTTTGGTACGTAGTCACACGGACCATAAAAGTTTAGTACGTAGTCACACGGACCATCAAAGTTTAGTACGTAGCCACACGGACCATCAAAGTTTAGTACGTAGTCACACGGACCTTCAAAGTTTAGTATGTAGTCACACGGACCATCAAAGTTTAGTACGTAGTCACACGGACCATCAAAGTTTAGTACTTAGCCACACGGACCATCAAAGTTTAGTACATAGTCACACGGACCATCAAAGTTTAGTACATAGTCACACGGACCATCAAAGTTTAGTAAGTAGTCACACGGACCATCAAAGTTTAGTACGTAGTCACACGGACCATCAAAGTTTAGTACGTAGTCACACGGACCATCAAAGTTTAGTACGTAGCCACACAGACCATCAAAGTTTAGTACGTAGTCACACAGACCATCAAAGTTTAGTACGAAGTCACACGGACCATCAAAGTTTAGTACGTAGCCACACGGACCATCAAAGTTTAGTACGTAGTCACATGGGCCATCAAAGTTTACTACTTAGTCACATGGACCATCAAAGTTTAGTACGTAGTCACACGGACCATCAAAGTTTAGTACGTAGTCACACGGACCATCAAAGTTTAGGACGTAGTCACACGGACCATCAAAGTTTAGTACGTAGTCACACGGACCATTAAAGTTTGGTACGTAGTCACACGGACCATCAAAGTTTAGTACGTAGCCTCACGGACCATCAAAGTTTAGTACGTAGCCACACGGACCATCAAAGTTTAGTACGTAGTCACACGGACCATCAAAGTTTAGGACGTACTCACAAGGACCATCAAAGTTTAGTACGTAGTCACACGGACAATCAAAGTTTGGTACGTAGTCACACGGACCATCAAAGTTTAGTACGTAGTCACACGGACCATCAAAGTTTAGTACGTAGTCACACAGACCATCAAAGTTTAGTACGAAGTCACATGGACCATCGAAGTTTAGTACGTAGCCACACGGACCATCAAAGTTTAGTACGTAGTCACATGGGCCATCAAAGTTTACTACTTAGTCACACGGACAATCAAAGTTTAGTACGTAGTCACACGGACCATCAAAGTTTTGTACGCACTCACACGGACCACCAAAGTTAGTATGTAGTCACACGGACCATCAAAGTTTAGTACGTAGTCACACGGACCATCAAAGCTTAGTACGTAGCCACACGGACCATCAAAGTTTTGTACGTAGCCACACGGACCAACAAAGTTTAGTACGTAGTCACATAGACCATCAAAATTTAGTATGTAGTCACACGGACCTTCAAAGTTTAGTAAGTAGTCACATGGACCATCAAAGTTTAGTACGTAGTCACAGGGACCATCAAAGTTTAGTACTTAGCCACACGGACCATCAAAGTTTAGTACATAGCCACACGGACCATCAAACTTTAGTACGTAGTCACACGGACCATCAAAGTTTAGAGCGTAGCCACACGGACCACGAAGGCTCAGTACGTAGCCACACGGACCAAGAAGGCTCAGTACGTAGCCACACGGACAATCAAAGTTTAATGCGTAGCCACACGGACCATCAAGGTTCAGTACGTAGCCACACGGACAATGAAGGTTCAGTTCGTAGCCACACGGACCACCAAATTTTACTCCGTAGCCACACGGACTATGAAGGTTCAGTACGTAGCCAAACGGACCATCAGAGTTTAGTGCGTAGCCACACTTACCATGAACGTTCAGTACGTAGCCACACGGACCACCAAAGTTCAGTGCGTAGCTACACGGACCATCTAGGTTCAGTACATAGCCACACGGACCATCAAGGTTCAGTACGTAGCCACACTGACCATCAAGGTTCAATACGTAGCCACACGGGCCATCAAGGTTCAGTACGTAGCGAAACGGACCATCAAGGTTCATCACATAGCCCAACGGACCATCAAGGTTCAGTGCGTAGCCAAACGGACCATCAAGGTTCAGTACATACCCACGCTGTCCATCAAGGTTCAGTACGTAGCCACACGGAACATCAAGGTTCAACACGTAGCCACACGGACCATCAAGGTTGAGTACGTAACCACACGGACCATCAAAGTTCAGTACGTAGCCACACGGACCATCAAAGTTTAGTGGGTAGCTACACTGACCATCAAAGTTTAGTGCATAGCCACACGGACAATGAAGGTACAGTACGTAGCCACAGGGACCATCAAAATTTAGTGCTTAGCCACAGGGAGCATGAAGGTTCAGTATATAACCACACGGACCATGAAAGTTTAGTGCGTAGCCACACGGACAATTAAAGTTTATTGCATAACCACACGGTCCATGAAGGTTCAGTACGTAGCCACACGGACCATCAAAGCTTAGTGCGTAGCCACACGGACCATGAAAGTGCAGAATGTAGCCACACGGACCATCAAAGTTTAGCTCGTAGCCACACGGACCATGAAGGTTCAGTACGTAGCCACACGGACCATGAAGGTTCAGTACGTAGCCACACGGACCATCAAAGTTTAGTGCATAGCCACAAGGATCATGAAGGTTCAGTACGTAGCCACACGGACCATCAAAGTTTAGTGCATAGCCACACGGACAATGGAGGTACAGTAGGTAGCCACAGGGACCATCAAAATTTAGTGCTTAGCCACAGGGAGCATGAAGGTTCAGTATATAACCACACGGACCATGAAAGTTTAGTGCGTAGCCACACGGACCATCAAAGTTTATTGCATAGCCACACGGACCATGAGGGTTCAGTTCGTAGCCACACGGACCATGAAGGTTCAGTTCATAGCCACACGGACCATCAAAGCTTAGTGCGTAGCCACACTGACCATGAAGGTGCAGTATGTAGCCACACGGACCATCAAAGTTTAGCTCGTAGCCACACGGACCATCAAAGTTTAGTACGTAGTCACACGGACCATCAAAGTTTAGTACGTAGTCATACGGACCATCAAAGTTTAGTACGTAGCCACACGGACCATCAAAGTTTAGTACGTAGCCACACGGACCAACAAAGTTTAGTACGTAGTCACACGGACCATCAAAGTTTAGTACGTAGTCACACGGACCTTCAAAGTTTAGTACGTAGTCACACAGACCATCAAAGTTTATTACGTAGTCACACGGACCATCAAAGTTTAGTACTTAGCCACACGGACCATCAAAGTTTAGTACCTAGTCACACGGACCATCAAAGTTTAGTACATAGTCACACGGACCATCAAAGTTTTGTACATAGTCACACGGACCACCAAAGTTTTGTACGTAGTCACACGGACCATCAAAGTTTAGTACGTAGTCACACGGACCATCAAAGTTTAGTACATAGTCACACGGACCATCAAAGTTTAGTACGTAGCCACACAGACCATCAAAGTTTAGTACGTAGTCACACAGACCATCAAAGTTTAGTGCGAAGTCACACGGACCATCAAAGTTTAGTACGTAGCTACACGGACCATCAAAGTTTAGTACGTAGTCACACGGACCATCAAAGTTTAGTACGTAGTCACACGGACCATCAAAGTTTAGTACGTAGTCACACGGACCATCAAAGTTTAGTACGTAGTCACACGGACCATCAAAGTTTGGTACATAGTCACACGGACCATCAAAGTTTAGTACGTAGTCACACGTACCATCAAAGTTTAGTACGTAGCCACACGGACCATCAAAGTTTAGTACGTAATCACACGGACCTTCAAAGTTTAGTACGTAGTCACACGGACAATCAAAGTTTAGTACTTAGCCACACGGACCATCAAAGTTTAGTACGTAGTCACATGGACCATCAAAGTTTAGTACGTAGTCACACGGACCATCAAAGTTTGGTACGTAGTCACACGGACCATCAAAGTTTGGTACGTAGTCACACGGACCATCAAAGTTTAATACGTAGCCACACGGACCATCAAAGTTTAGTACGTAGTCACACGGACCTTCAAAGTTTAGTACGTAGTCACACGGACCATCAAAGTTTAGTACGTAGTCACACGGACCATCAAAGTTTAGTACTTAGCCACACGGACCATCAAAGTTTAGTACGTAGTCACACGGACCATCAAAGTTTAGTACGTAGTCACACAGACCATCAAAGCTTAGTACAAAGTCACACGGACCATCAAAGTTTAGTACGTAGTCACACGGACCATCAAAGTTTAGTACGTAGTCACATGGACCACCAAAGTTTAGTACCTAGTCACACGGACCATCAAAGTTTAGTATGTAGCCACACAGACCATCAAAGTTTAGTACGTAGTCACACGGACCATCAAAGTTTAGTACGTAGTCACACGGACCATCAAAGTTTAGTACGTAGTCACACGGACCATCAAAGTTTGGTACGTAGTCACACGGACCATCAAAGTTTAGTACGTAGCCACACGGACCATCAAAGTTTAGTACGTAGCCACACGGACCATCAAAGTTTAGTATGTAGTCACACGGACCATCAAAGTTTAGTACGTAGTCACACGGACCTTCAAAGTTTAGTACGTAGTCACACGGACCATCAAAGTTTAGTATGTAGTCACATGGACCATCAAAGTTTAGTACTTAGCCACACGGACCATCAAAGTTTAGTACGTAGTCACACGGACCATCAAAGTTTAGTACGTAGTCACGCGGACCATCAAAGTTTAAGACGTAGTCACACGGACCATCAAAGTTTAGTACGTAGTCACACGGACCATCAAAGTTTGGTACATAGTCACACGGACCATCAAAGTTTAGTACGTAGTCACACGAACCATCAACGTTTAGTACGTAGTCACACAGACCATCAAAGTTTAGTACGAAGTCACATGGACCATCGACGTTTAGTACGTAGCCACACGGACCATCAAAGTTTAGTACGTAGTCACATGGGCCATCAAAGTTTACTACTTAGTCACACGGACCATCAAAGATTAGTACGTAGTCACACGGACCATCAAAGTTTAGTACGTAGTCACACGGACCATCAAAGTTTAGTACTTAGCCACACGGACCATCAAAGTTTAGTACGTAGCCACACGGACCATCAAAGTTTAGTACGTACTCACACGGACCACCAAAGTTTAGTACGTAGTCACACGGACCATCAAAGTTTAGTACGTAGTCACACGGACCATCAAAGTTTAGTACTTAACCACACGGACCATCAAAGTTTAGTACGTAGTCACACGGACCATCAAAGTTTAGTACGTAGTCACACGGACCATCAAAGTTTAGAGCGTAGCCACACGGACCACGAAGGCTCAGTACGTAGCCACACGGACCATCAAAGTTTAATGCGTCGCCACACGGACCATCAAGGTTCAGTACGTAGCCACACGGACCATGAAGGTTCAGTACGTAGCCACACGGACCATCAAATTTTAGTCCGTAGCCACACGGACTATGAAGGTTCAGTACGTAGCCACACGGACCATCAGAGTTTAGTGCGTAGCCACACTGACCATGAAGGTTCAGTACGTAGCCACACGGACCACCAAAGTTCAGTGCGTAGCGACACGGACCATCAAGGTTCAGAACGTAGCCACACGGACCATCTAGGTTCAGTACATAGCCACAGGGACCATCAAGGTTCAGTACGTAGCCACACGGACCATCAAGGTTGTTACACCTGGGGCCATGTCTATGGGCCTGTTTTGGCCCCTTTCCGTAACAAGATGTCGAATCCAGCTCTCGTCTAGTTGTCCTTAGACACACTTCAATTTAATATGGGGATTTTCATTAGGAGACTGATCCGACTAAATAAAAAGTGATCTTTATTATAAAAGAATCCATATAAAACTTAGTATATGATACAAAGTTCTCTCTCTCTCTCTCTCTCTCTCGGAGTGTTATACATAAAAGTACACGTTATCTGGGACTAAGTAATCTTCTAGAGCGGGGGAATGTATTAAAGACTGAGTGCCTGAATGTGCTCAGAAGAGTATGAACATACTCTGAGAGCGTGGGGAAACCTACTCAGAGCAAGGGCTGAGAACCTACTCAGTAAGAGTAGTGAACCTGCTCTGAGCGAGGGCTGTGAACCTACTCAGAGCAAGGGTGGTGAACCTACTCTGAGCAAGGGTGGTGAACCTACTGACAGTACCACTGAGTGGTAAGCCAATGTCAGGTTGGTCACGTGACTGAGGGAGACCTAAGCACCTGAACTGCTAACCGGCACTTAAACGTAGTGGTTTCCCACTACATGGAAATAATATTAAAGCGTAACAAAACATAATATAATACATACAATATTAGCATTAATATTTGCCTTAACATATATACATGTATTATAAAATAAAGGGGCTTATCCAATTATAAAATAAAACGGGTATGGCCATACTCGTAACACCTCCCCCCTCACGACCGCAGGTCGCACCAAGAAAAGTAACAAGGTTTATTTTTTAAACCTAACAAAATTTCAAACCAAAAACTATTTCACAAAAACGTAAGTCATGAGCCATGATGCTCTGAATTTCAGTGTGTCACTAACATATGCTTCATACTCTTGGGCTGCACATCAGCGTACATGTAGAGACAGCAACAGAGATGATCATGACTTCATAGAGCTTCACAGTAGTGGATGAGACTGCATTTCATCAGTCTTGAGTGAAGGAGATAATATTCCGCTCCTACAGTGGTAGTGAAATACACTGCAGTGAGGACCTCTGTCACGACAACTGCGTTATGAAAAGGTAGAGTGACAAGGTGTGTGGGAGGGGTGGCGTCCGGTCTGCATACCGCGCCACTCATAACATCTGTATAACACCTTACACTCACCTCCAGCTGTCTCCATGATTTAACAATACACAACACTACTGTTAATATATGAAAAGTTATTAAACATGAGCAAAATAGAGGTAAATATATTTGCTATTAAATATAAAAACTTTAAATAAATCTTAAATAGTCTCTATAAAACAGTCTCTAATTTTGTCATATTCAGACTTATTACTCTATGCATCTTCAAGGCTATTTATACTTAAAATTCCTTAAGGAAATATTTTTGGTTCAAAATCTATTTTGTACTAACAGTTCAGCTCTTCAGCTGTCAAAACTCATCTCCATCATTTTATCACAAATATAGAGGGAGTTCAGTACTTAAACTGTATTAGACAAGTGCTTATGTAACTTTGCTTTTAATTCTCAATTATAGTCAAGGACGCAGAAAATGCGTCAGCTTATATGAATAAACTCTAGGACAAACAAATGGAGTGGAAAAAAAAAAACACCCGACCACTCAGGTCGGATACACGTCATCTCCTTCAACAAAGTCAAGTTTGATAAGGGAACAAACTTGAAGACAATAACAAATGTAATCAGCAGACAAGCTTCTGGACCTCGATGAGAGAATGTTTACCGTCAGAACACACAATACTACGAGTGAGGTGCACTTGTAACACCAGGACCCGACCACGTACCAGGTGGATGAAAACTACCCAGAATCTCTAAATGAAGACTAGAAGTTTCAACAGATTGCTGTCCTTTCCGACCTCTGCCAGCTCTATGAGCAGGTTAAGAAAGGGTTACTGGAAGACGAGAGGCAAGACAACATGGGAAATCGACCACGATATTTCCACTCAGCTCTCTTGTATAGTAATCAAGTGACTTAAAGGGTCAAACAGCACTCTGGCGATAAAGTCCAACTTTAAGTGCCTGAAGGAAGTCTGCTTCCACAAGTTCTGCCATTGTCGGTGCTCCAATTCATGAAGAACAAAATCTTGTGCGAAGCTCTGCAGACATCAAGAAGTCTGGTTAACAGTCGTTCTGCTGTGTACTCGGGTCTGGCTGCTTGATACCTGTGGCCCTGAAGGTGGGACCAACAGTGGGCATCTGTGACTGCCTCAGCCAGTAAGCAGTGCAGTCCTCAGTGTCATAACCCACAGCCAGGACACTCATGACAAACTGGAATGAACTACGTGAAACCATCAATGGCAACAAAAACAGGTACAACAGTAGCAACAGCTTTCTTCAAAGCTTCTTCACTTTCCTCGCTAATCAAAAAGTCAGTGTCTCCACACCTGACTTGCATGGGTAATGCCAACATTTGTCATCCTCAGCTTCATAGGGGATGCATCTTCGGCGTCAATTCCACTGTTGTCGCCATTATCACACTTGACAGAACAATCAGGTTCTGCTCAGAGGGACTCACCAGTTTAGTCTGGCAGAAATACGAACTCCTGATCAGGGACTAACTTGTGATACAGAGGCTAGTGTGTCAGAAGTGTATGCTGACTTCTGCTCAGGGACTAGCTTATACGACAGTGGCTAGTATGTCAGGAGGCGTATGCAGGCTTCTGCTCAGGGACTAGCTTATTAAACAGACTAGTGTGTCAGAAGGCGTGCATGAAATATAAATCCTGGGAGTGAAATTTTTCCCCAGGCACCAAGAACGACGACGTCTTGAAGAGAAAACGAAGAGCTTCCTGAAGTGTCCGTCGAGTCTACTCATGTCCCTCTGCTGGACTTGTGTACCTTCAAAACAACCTCTTCCAGGTGATGAAGGAAACTAGGCGCAATGCTCCGACGAAAAGATGCAGCAGCACGAGACAATGTGGCGGAAACCGTTGAATTCAAGGTTATCTTGAGATTCAGACAAACCGTTCCTCTGTCTCCTCTCAGCTGAGCCCTAACAAGTTACTGAAGCACCGGCTCAGTAACATATGAAGACAATCCCTGACTCTTCCGAGTCAAATAATACGAGAAAGCACATGTCGCTTGCCATAAGTGCCTTTGATAAGTTCGATTCAGACAGTGACTTTGACGTGAACATCTTGTCAAGATTACTGTTAATGTCTCAAGTGACAGTAGTTTGACCATTTCTTTTTACTCCTGTAGGCAAATTATGTTGAATTCTCAATGTCAGCCATGACTAGCGTAACCCATGACTGTTGTCCAAGAGTAGCCCTTGTAATTTTTTCCTCATCTCCTCTCAACACTCATTACCGAGGGCCAAAGGTGATAACAATATATCACTATACTTTTTCCATAAAAGCTTGAACAAATAAGTTTTGTTTCTCATCTTAGTCTTCGACACAAAAGACCAACAGCACTACAAAGATTTCTTTATACAGAAATCACACAGAGGCACCAGCAGTACCAGCTAGAGCAGTAGCTGAACCAACAATGCCAACAAGGCTGCAGAACAGATTAATGAAATCCACAGTAACTTGCAGCGGACAAAAAGGAACCAGAGTAGGTTCTGTTCCTAAATGTCATCACTTAACTTGTATCCCTTCAGAACAGCAGTGACTCACCGAAAATGACTGAAATTCTTGGTCATACTAGGGGTGCAAACAGCAGCACCAACCATGCTAGCTCCCAAGCACAGAGAGGGAGACGAGCCAATCTTCAGAGCTCCAAACGTATAGGGGGACACCAAGAATCTGCCAAAAATCAATCCTTTCACTGGACTCAGTAATGGTGTCGCCAATACCATATTATAATCAAAAGAAGCGCTAAGCCACAAGGGCTATACAGCCGCCAATACCATAGCAATGGGAAGAGAAGGTAGTGACATACTCGACAGTCCCTTATACCCCGTAGTTGCTTGTCTTCTGGATGAGTGGTATGTGAGAGCCAAACATCAGTAGCCATCATTGCTGCGAGTCTATATTAACACTCAAGTTACCAATTTCCCGCTCTAGAGATTTCTCTATAAAGTAAGTAAAATATTAAAGTTGGGACCTTAGCTTCCTTATCTGATGCTTCAGAATTTCAGCAGGAAAGTATACTTGTACCTCCGAAGGTCCTGACATTATGAAAATATGTTTTTACTCCACAAGAGAGGAAACTACTCCGGGTGCTCGACTGTAGACATAGTCGGTCGAAATGG
Source organism: Cherax quadricarinatus (assembly GCF_038502225.1). Taxonomy (NCBI): domain Eukaryota; kingdom Metazoa; phylum Arthropoda; class Malacostraca; order Decapoda; family Parastacidae; genus Cherax; species Cherax quadricarinatus. The sequence continues at coordinate 33,921,451 of NC_091328.1, forward strand.
CCATTGTCTCCAACACCTTGGATCAAAAGGCATCCCGGACAGGCCGCCATTTGTTACACCTGGGGCCATGTCTATTGGCCTGTTTTGGCCCCTTTCCGTAACAAGATGTCGAATCCAGCTCTCGTCTAGTTGTCCTTAGACACACTTCAATTTAATATGGGGATTTTCATTAGGAGACTGATCCGACTAAATAAAAAGTGATCTTTATTATAAAAGAATCCATATAAAACTTAGTATATGATACAAAGTTCTCTCTCTCTCTCTCTCTCTCTCTCTCGGAGTGTTATACATAAAAGTACACGTTATCTGGGACTAAGTAATCTTCTAGAGCGGGGGAATGTATTAAAGACTGAGTGCCTGAATGTGCTCAGAAGAGTATGAACAAACTCTGAGAGCGTGGGGAAACCTACTCAGAGCAATGGCTGAGAACCTACTCAGAGCAAGGGCTGAGAACCTACTCAGTAAGAGTAGTGAACCTGCTCTGAGCGAGGGCTGTGAACCTACTCAGAGCAAGGGTGGTGAACCTACTCTGAGCAAGGGTGGTGAACCTACTGACAGTACCACTGAGTGGTAAGCCAATGTCAGGTTGGTCACGTGACTGAGGGAGACCTCAACACCTGAACTGCTAACCGGCACTTAAACCTAGTGGTTTCCCACTACATGGAAATAATATTAAAGCGTAACAAAACATAATATAATACATACAATATTAGCATTAATATTTGCCTTAACATATATACATGTATTATAAAATAAAGGGGCTTATCCAATTATAAAATAAAACGGGTATAGCCATACTCGTAACAAAGGTTCAATACGTAGCCACACGGGCCATCAAGGTTCAGTACGTAGCGAAACGGACCATCAAGGTTCATCACATAGCCCAACGGACCATCAAGGTTCAGTGCGTAGCCAAACGGACCATCAAGGTTCAGTACATACCCACGCTGTCCATCAAGGTTCAGTACCTAGCCACACGGACCATCAAGGTTCAGCACGTTGCCACACGGACCATCAAGGTTGAGTACGTAACCACACGGACCATCAAGGTTCAGTACGTAGCCACACAGACCATCAAAGTTTATTGCATAGCCACACGGTCCATGAAGGTTCAGTTCGTAGCCACACGGACCATGAAGGTTCATTTCGTAGCCACACGGACCATCAAAGCTTAGTTCGTAGCCACACGGACCATGAAAGTGCAGTATGTAGCCACACGGACCATCAAAGTTTAGTGCGTAGCTACACTGACCATCAAAGTTTAGTGCATAGCCACACGGACAATGGAGGTACAGTAGGTAGCCACAGGGACCATCAAAATTTAGTGCTTAGCCACAGGGAGCATGAAGGTTCAGTATATAACCACACGGACCATGAAAGTTTAGTGCGTAGCCACACGGACCATCAAAGTTTATTGCATAGCCACACGGTCCATGAAGGTTCAGTTCGTAGCCACACAGACCATGAAGGTTCAGTTCGTAGCCACACGGACCATCAAAGCTTAGTGCGTAGCCACACGGACCATGAAAGTGCAGTATGTAACCACACGGACCATCAAAGTTTAGCTCTTAGCCACACGGACCATGAAGGTTCAGTACGTAGCCACACGGACCATGAAGGTTCAGTACGTAGCCACACGGACCATCAAAGTTTAGTGCATAGCCACACGGATCATGAAGGTTCAGTACGTAGCCACACGGACCATCAGAGTTTAGTGCGTAGCTACACTGACCATCAAAGTTTAGTGCATAGCCACACGGACAATGAAGGTACAGTACGTAGCCACAGGGACCATCAAAATTTAGTGCTTAGCCACAGGGAGCATGAAGGTTCAGTATATAACCACACGGACCATGAAAGTTTAGTGCGTAGCCACACGGACCATCAAAGTTTATTGCATAGCCACACGGACCATGAGGGTTCAGTTCGTAGCCACAAGGACCATGAAGGTTCAGTTCATAGCCACACGGACCATCAAAGCTTAGTGCGTAGCCACACGGACCATGAAGGTGTAGTATGTAGCCACACGGACCATCAAAGTTTAGCTCGTCGCCACACGGACCATCAAAGTTTAGTACGTAGTCACACGGACCATCAAAGTTTAGTACGTAGTCACACGGACCATCAAAGTTTAGTACGTAGCCACACGGACCATCAAAGTTTAGTACGTAGCCACACGGACCATCAAAGTTTAGTACGTAGTCACACGGACCATCAAAGTTTAGTACGTAGTCACACGGACCTTCAAAGTTTAGTACGTAGTCACACAGACCATCAAAGTTTAGTACGTAGTCACACGGACCATCAAAGTTTAGTACATAGCCACACGGACCATGAAAGTTTAGTACTTAGTCACACGGTCCAACAAAGTTTAGTACATAGCCACACGGACCATCAAAGTTTAGTACGTAGTCACACGCACCATCAAAGTTTAGTACATAGCCACACGGACCATGAAAGTTTAGTACGTAGTCACACGGACCATCAAAGTTTAGTACGTAATCACACGGTCCATCAAAGTTTAGTACATAGTCACACGGACCATCAAAGTTTTGTACGTAGTCACACGGACCATCAAAGTTTAGTACGTAGTCACACGGACCATCAAAGTTTAGTACGTAGTTACACGGACCATCAAAGTTTAGTACGTAGCCACACAGACCATCAAAGTTTAGTACGTAGCCACACGGACCATCAAAGTTTAGTACGTAGCCACACGGACCATGAAGGTTCAGTACGTAGCCACACGGACCATCAAATTTTAGTCCGTAGCCACACGGACTATGAAGGTTCAGTACGTAGCCACACGGACCATCAGAGTTTAGTGCGTAGCCACACTGACCATGAAGGTTCAGTACGTAGCCACACGGGCCACCAAAGTTCAGTGCGTAGCTAAACGGACCATCAAGGTTCAGAACGTAGCCACACGGACCATCTAGGTTCAGTACATAGCCACAAGGACCATCAAGGTTCAGTACGTAGCCACACGGACCATCAAGGTTCAATACGTAGCCACACGGGCCATCAAGGTTCAGTACGTAGCGAAACGGACCATCAAGGTTCATCACATAGCCAAACGGACCATCAAGGTTCAGTGCGCAGCCAAACGGACCATCAAGGTTCAGTACATACCCACGCTGTCCATCAAGGTTCAGTACGTTGCCACACGGACCATCAAGGTTGAGTACGTAACCACACGGACCATCAAGGTTCAGTACGTAGCCACACAGACCATCAAAGTTTAGTGCATAGCCACACGGATCATGAAGGTTCAGTACGTAGCCACACGGACCATCAAAGTTTAGTGCGTAGCTACACTGACCATCAAAGTTTAGTGCATAGCCACACGGACAATGGAGGTACAGTACGTAGCCACAGGGACCATCAAAATTTAGTGCTTAGCCACAGGGAGCATGAAGGTTCAGTATATAACCACACGGACCATGAAAGTTTAGTGCGTTGCCACACGGACCATCAAAGTTTATTGCATAGCCACACGGTCCATGAAGGTTCAGTTCGTAGCCACACGGACCATGAAGGTTCATTTCGTAGCCACACGGAGCATCAAAGCTTAGTGCGTAGCCACACGGACCATGAAAGTGCAGTATGTAGCCAAACGGACCATCAAAGTTTAGTGCGTAGCTACACTGACCATCAAAGTTTATTGCATAGCCACACGGTCCATGAAGGTTCAGTTCGTAGCCACACGGACCATGAAGGTTCAGTTCGTAGCCACACGGACCATCAAAGCTTAGTGCGTAGCCACACGGACCATGAAAGTGCAGTATGTAGCCACACGGACCATCAAAGTTTAGCTCTTAGCCACACGGACCATGAAGGTTCAGTACGTAGCCACACGGACCATGAAGGTTCAGTACGTAGCCACACGGACCATCAAAGTTTAGTGCATAGCCACACGGACAATGAAGGTACAGTACGTAGCCACAGGGACCATCAAAATTTAGTGCTTAGCCACAGGGAGCATGAAGGTTCAGTATATAACCACACGGACCATGAAAGTTTAGTGCGTAGCCACACGGACCAACAAAGATTATTGCATAGCCACACGGACCATGAGGGTTCAGTTCGTAGCCACACGGACCATGAAGGTTCAGTACGTAGCCACACGGACCATCAAAGTTTAGTGCATAGCCACACGGATCATGAAGGTTCAGTACGTAGCCACACGGACCATCAAAGTTTAGTGCGTAGCTACACTGACCATCAAAGTTTAGTGCATAGCCACACGGACAATGAAGGTACAGTACGTAGCCACAGGGACCATCAAAATTTAGTGCTTAGCCACAGGGAGCATGAAGGTTCAGTATATAACCACACGGACCATGAAAGTTTTGTGCGTAGCCACACGGACCATGAAAGTTTAGTGCGTAGCCACACGGACCATCAAAGTTTATTGCATAGCCACACGGACCATGAGGGTTCAGTTCGTAGCCACACGGACCATGAAGGTTCAGTTCATAGCCACACGGACCATCAAAGCTTAGTGCGTAGCCACACGGACCATGAAGGTGTAGTATGTAGCCACACGGACCATCAAAGTTTAGCTCGTAGCCACACGGACCATCAAAGTTTAGTACGTAGTCACACGGACCATCAAAGTTTAGTTCGTAGTCACACGGACCTTCATAGTTTAGTACGTAGTCACACGGACCATCAAAGTTTAGTACGTAGTCACACGAACCATCAAAGTTTAGTATGTAGTCACACGGACCATCAAAGTTTAGTACGTAGTCACACGGACTTTCATAGTTTAGTACGTAGTCACACGGACCATCAAAGTTTAGTACGTAGTCACACGGACCATCAAAGTTTAGTATGTAGTCACACGGACCATCAAAGTTTAGTACGTAGTCACACGGACCTTCATAGTTTAGTACGTAGTCACACGGACCATCAAAGTTTAGTACGTAGTCACACGAACCATCAAAGTTTAGTACATAGCCACACGGACCATCAAAGTTTAGTACGTAGTCACACGGACCATCAAAGTTTAGTACGTAATCACACGGTCCATCAAAGTTTAGTACATAGTCACACGGACCATCAAAGTTTTGTACGTAGTCACACCGACCATCAAAGTTTAGTACGTAGTCACACGGACCATCAAAGTTTAGTACGTAGCCACACAGACCATCAAAGTTTAGTACGTAGCCACACGGACCATCAAAGTTTAGTACGTAGTCACATATTCCATCAAAGTTTAGTACGTAGTCGCACAGACCATCAAAGTTTAGTGCGAAGTCAAACGGACCATCAAAGTTTAGTACGTAGCTACACGGACCATCAAAGTTTAGTACGTAGTCACATGGGCCATCAAAGTTTAGTACGTAGTCACACACACCATCAAAGTTTAGTACGTAGCCACACGGAATATCAAAGTTTAGTACGTAGTCACACGGACCATCAAAGTTTAGTACGTAGTCACACGGAGAATCAAAGTTTAGTACGTAGTCACACGGACCATCAAAGTTTAGTGCGAAGTCACACGGACCATCAAAGTTTAGTACGTAGCCACACGGACCATCAAAGTTTAGTACGTAGTCACACGGACCATCAAAGTTTAGTACGTAGTCACACGGACCATCAAAGTTTAGTACGTAGTCACACGGACCATCAAAGTTTTGTACATAGTCACACGGACCATCAAAGTTTAGTACGTAGTCACACGGACCATCAAAGTTTACTACGTACTCACACGGACCACCAAAGTTTAGTACGTAGTCACACGGACCATCAAAGATTAGTACGTAGTCACACGGACCATCAAAGTTTAGTACGTACTCACACGGACCACCAGAGTTTAGTACGTAGTCACACGGACCATCAAAGTTTAGTACGTAGTCACACGGACCATCAAAGTTTGGTACATAGCCACACGGACCATCAAAGTTTTGTATGTAGCCACACGGACCATCAAAGTTTAGTACGTAGTCACATGGACCATCAAAATTTAGTATGTAGTCACACAGACCTTCAAAGTTTAGTAAGTAGTCACATGGACCATCAAAGTTTAGTACGTAGTCACACGGACCATCAAAGTTTAGTACTTAGCCACACGGACCATCAAAGTTTAGTACGTAGTCACACGGAACATCAAAGTTTAGTACGTAGTCACACGGACCATCAAAGTTTAGAGCGTAGCCACACGGACCACGAAGGCTCAGTACGTAGCCACACGGACCATCAAAGTTTAATGCGTAGCCACACGGACCATCAAGGTTCAGTACGTAGCCACACGGACCATGAAGGTTCAGTACGTAGCCACACGGACCATCAAATTTTAGTCCGTAGCCACACGGACTATGAAGGTTCAGTACGTAGCCACACGGACCATCAGAGTTTAGTGCGTAGCAACACTGACCATGAAGGTTCAGTACGTAGCCACACGGACCACCAAAGTTCAGTACGTAGCGACACGGACCATCAAGGTTCAGAACGTAGCCACACGGACCATCTAGGTTCAGTACATAGCCACACGGACCATCAAGGTTCAGTACTTAGCCACACGGACCATCAAGGTTCAATACGTAGCCACACGGGCCATCAAGGTTCAGTACGTAGCGAAACGGACCATCAAGGTTCATCACATAGCCCAACGGACCATCAAGGTTCAGTGCGTAGCCAAACGGACCATCAAGGTTCAGTACATACCCACGCTGTCCATCAAGGTTCAGTACCTAGCCACACGGACCATCACGGTTCAGCACGTTGCCACACGGACCATCAAGGTTGAGTACGTAACCACACGGACCATCAAGGTTCAGTACGTAGCCACACAGACCATCAAAGTTTAGTGCATAGCCACACGGATCATGAAGGTTCAGTACGTAGCCACACGGACCATCAAAGTTTAGTGCGTAGCTACACTGACCATCAAAGTTTAGTGCATAGCCACAGGGAGCATGAAGGTTCAGTATATAACCACACGGACCATGAAAGTTTAGTGCGTAGCCACACGGACCATCAAAGTTTATTGCATAGCCACACGGTCCATGAAGGTTCAGTTCGTAGCCACACGGACCATGAAAGTGCAGTATGTAGCCACACGGACCATCAAAGTTTAGTGCGTAGCTACACTGACCATCAAAGTTTAGTGCATAGCCACACGGACAATGGAGGTACAGTACGTAGCCACAGGGACCATCAAAATTTAGTGCTTAGCCACAGGGAGCATGAAAGTTCAATATATAACCACACGGACCATGAAAGTGCAGTATAAGAACATAAGAACATAAGAACGAAGGAACACTGCAGAAGGCCTACTGGCCCATGCGAGGCAGGTCCAAGTCCCTACCGGCTTAAGCCAATGCACCCAACCTAGTCAGGTCAGGTCACATTGACTTAAGGGAGGAACACGGCAACCGACCTGTTAGCACAAGGTATCAGGTCTAACTCACACCCACCCACATCTACTCATGTATTTATCCAACCTATTTTTAAAGCTACACAACGTTCTGGCCTCTATAACGGTACTTGGGAGTTTGTTCCACTCATCCACAACTCTATTACCAAACCAGTACTTTCCTATATCCCTCCTGAATCTGAATTTTTCCAACTTAAAACCATTGCTGCGAGTCCTGTCTAGGCTAGATATTTTCAGCACACTATTTACATCCCCTTTATTTATTCCTGTCTTCCACTTATAAACCTCAATCATATCCCCCCTAATTCTACGTCTTTCTAGAGAGTGCAGTTTCAGGGCCCTTAGTCTATCCTCATAGGGAAGGTTTCTGATACATGGGATCATCTTTGTCATCCTCCTTTGTACATTTTCCAGAGAATTTATATCCATTCTGTAATACGGTGACCAAAACTGTGCAGCATAATCTAAATGAGGCCTAACCAAGGATGTATAGAGTTGAAGAACAACCTGAGGACTCCTATTATTTATGCTTCTTGATATGAAGCCAAGGATTCTATTAGCTTTATTGCGAACACTTATGCACTGTTGTCTTGGTTTCAGATTACTGCTAACCAGAACTCCTAAATCTTTTTCGCAATCCGTAATATTAAGATCTACATTATTTAGTTTATATGTGGCATGGTTATTGTCCTGTCCAACATTTAGAACTTTGCATTTGTCTATATTAAACTGCATCTGCCACTTCTCCGACCACTGCATCAGTCTATTCAAATCTTCCTGGAGTGCTCGAATGTCCTCGTCAGAATGAATTCGACGGCCTATTTTGGTGTCATCGGCAAACTTGCCGATGTCGCTCTTTATGCCCTCATCTATGTCGTTTATGTAGATTGTGAACAGCAGGGGGCCCAACACTGACCCCTGTGGAACACCGCTCGTGACGCTTCCCCACTCTGATTTCTCCCCATTTATGCAAACTCTCTGCTGCCTATTTGTCAACCATGCCTCTATCCAGGAAAAAATTTCTCCTCCTATTCCATGTGCTTTAATTTTCCTCAATAGTCTCTGATGTGGGACCCTGTCAAAAGCCTTACTGAAGTCCATATACACAATATCATATTCATTACCATGATCTACCTCCTCAAATACCTTAGTGAAAAAAGTTAATAAATTCGTAAGGCAGGAACGCCCCTTTGTAAAACCATGCTGAGATTCGTTGATTAATTTATGCTTTTCAAGGTGGCTACGAACTGCCTCGGCAATTATTGATTCCATAAATTTTCCCACTATGGAGATTAGGCTTATTGGTCTATAGTTCGAAGCTAAGGACCTGTCACCTGTTTTGAAAATAGGTATCACATTTGCCATTTTCCACTTATCTGGCACCATGCCAGTTTGTAGTGATATGTTGAAAAGATTAGCCAAAGGTGTGCTAAGCTCCTCTTTACATTCCTTTAGAACCCTTGCATACAGTTCATCAGGGCCTGGGGATTTGTTAGGTTTTAATTTATCTATTTGCCTAAGGACCATGTCACTTGTGACCCTAATAGTGCACAGTTTATTATCGTCCTGTTCTACATAATTTATCATTACTGGAATATCGCTGGTATCCTCCTGTGTAAAAACTGAGAGGAAGTATGTGTTAAAAATTCTACACATTTCCTTATCACTGTCAGTGAGCTGACCCGAGGAACTTTTGAGTGGGCCTATCTTGTCCCTGATCTTACTTCTGTATACCTGAAAGAATCCTTTTGGGTTAGTCTTCGATTCTCTTGCAACTTTAACCTCATAATCTCTTTTTGCTTTTCTAATTCCCTTTTTTATTTCTCTCTTTAACTGAATATATCGATTTCTTAATTGCCCCTCTCCTCTTTTGATTTGCCTATATATGCCTCTCTTTTGACCAATCAGATATTTTAATCTATTGTTCATCCATTTAGGATCATTTTTGTTTGATCTGATTTCCCTATTTGGAACATAATTTGACTGAGCAGCTAGAACTATGCCCTGGAAAGCATCATATCGGCAACCATCACCACCTACCTGACCCCTAGTCAGGTCATTCCAGTTCAGCCCACCTAAGTAATTTTTCAGTCCTATGAAATCAGCCAAGCGAAAGTCAGGGACGGAGACTTGATTGCCATTATTAGGGGAATTCCATGATATGTTAAAACTGAGTGATTTGTGATCACTCTCCCCAAGCTCATCATTAACCTCAAGATTATTAATTAGTGTTTCCCTACTGGCAAGAACCAAGTCAAGGAGGTTATTTCCCCTAGTTGGCTCTGTCACAAACTGTTTTAAAAAACAATCCTGGATCGTATCAAGAAAGTCACCCGACTCTAAATTTCCTGTCAAATTGCTCCAGTCAATCTGTCTATAGTTGAAATCTCCCATTAGCACAACATTTTCGTATGTAGATGCCTTACGAATTTCGTCCCATAGAAGTTTACTGCACTCCCTATCAAGATTTGGGGCCCTGTAAATCACACCCAAAATTAGTTTTTCTCGGCCCTCGAGAAGCTGTAACCAAACAGATTCAGTGGCTGACGCTTCTAATTTAATATCTTGTCTAACACAACAATTTAAATTGTCTCTGACATACATCGCTACTCCACCACCTTTCCTGTTGACCCTGTCAGTGTGGAATAATTTATAGCCTTGTATGTGACATTCAGAGGGCATCTCTCTATCTTTCAGATTGAGCCAGGTCTCTGTTATAGCAATAATATCTATGTTTCCTGCACTTGCAATTAATCTTAGCTCATCTATCTTATTTCTAACACGCCTGCTATTAGTATAGTAAACCTTAAGGGAGCTAGTCCCTTGCTGCCCTCTGCTGTCCCCCTTTGTTTGCTGACCTGTTCTATTGTCTTTATTTATAACTTCATGCTGAATGCCTTTTATACATTTACTGTTTCCAACCCTAGTGTTGCAACCTGCTTGTTTCCCACACACACCCATACCTCTATCTTCCATCAGTTTAAAATCATAGGCATTTCACCAATGGCCTTCTCAATCGAGTCTGCAAGTGCTACCACCCCTGCCCCAGAGAGATGAACCCCATCCCTTGCATACATATCATGTTTGCCATAAAAGTTGTTCCAGTTGTCAATGAATGGGATTGCAAGTTCCTTGCAGTATCTGTCTAGCCAGCAATTTACACCAATTGCCCTAGACAACCATTCATTTCCTACTCCCCTTCTAGGCAAGATGCTACATATGATTGGGATCCCTCCCTTAGACTTAATGAAATCTATAGCTGACCTGTACTTATCTAGCAGCTCTTCTCTCCTACCCTTCCCAATATCATTTCCACCAGCACTGAGACAGATAATGGGCTTGTTCCCATTACCTGACATGATATTATCCAGTCTGTTGACAATGTCCCCAACACCAGCTCCAGGGAAGCACACTCTATCTCTCATCTTCTTATTCCTATTACAAAAAGCACGGTCAACATATCTTACCTGAGAGTCACCAACCACAAGAATGCGCTTACCTTCATTAGCAGGGGCAGTAGTACCCTTACCTTCACTGGCCACTGAAGTACATTCATCCTGGAGAACAGAGAAGCGATTTCCTACCTTCAGATCTTCACTCTTAACTTTCCTTACTCTGATGCGCCTCCCATTACTGTGAACAACTCGCCACTTGTAGCAGGTGCTGGGCTGCAACTCACTGCTGGTAGCCGTTGCTACCTCCCCACCTACAGCCTCCTCACAGTGAGAGACAGACTGCACCTCACTGCTAGAAGCCTCATTCCCCACATCTCCAACCACCTCACACTCTCTCCCAGGCCCATTGAGGTGGACCTTCAGCCTCCTAATCTCCTCCTGGAGAAGCAAGACCTCCTCCTTCAACTCTCCAACCTCAGTTTTTAAAACACTGCAGAAGCAAGCCATGCTTTGTAACCGGACCATCAAAGTTTAGCTCTTAGCCACACGGACCATGAAGGTTCAGTACGTAGCCACACGGACCATGAAGGTTCAGTACGTAGCCACACGGACCATCAAAGTTTAGTGCATAGCCACACGGATCATGAAGGTTCAGTACGTAGCCACACGGACCATCAAAGTTTAGTGCGTAGCTACACTGACCATCAAAGTTTATTGCATAGCCACACGGACAATGAAGGTACAGTACGTAGCCACAGGGACCATCAAAATTTAGTGCTTAGCCACAGGGAGCATGAAGGTTCAGTATATAACCACACGGACCATGAAAGTTTAGTGCGTAGCCACACGGACCATCAAAGTTTATTGCATAGCCACACGGACCACCAGCGTTCAGTTCGTAGCCACACGGACTATGAAGGTTCAGTTCATAGCCACACGGACCATCAAAGCTTAGTGCGTAGCCACACGGACCATGAAGGTCTAGTATGTAGCCACACGGACCATCAAAGTTTAGCTCGTCGCCACACGGACCATCAAAGTTTAGTACGTAGTCACACGGACCATCAGAGTTTAGTACGTAGTCACACGGACCATCAAAGTTTAGTACGTAGCCACACGGACCATCAAAGTTTAGTACGTAGCCACACGGACCATCAAAGTTTAGTACGTAGTCACACGGACCATCAAAGTTTAGTACGTAGTCACACGGACCTTCAAAGTTTAGTACATAGTCACACGGACCATCAAAGTTTAGTACGTAGTCACACGGACCATCAAAGTTTAGTACATAGCCACACAGACCATCAAAGTTTAGTACGTAGTCACACGGACCATCAAAGTTTAGTACGTAATCACACGGTCCATCAAAGTTTAGTACATAGTCACACGGACCATCAAAGTTTTGTACGTAGTCACACGGACCATCAAAGTTTAGTACGTAGTCACACGGACCATCAAAGTTTAGTACGTAGTCACACGGACCATCAAAGTTTAGTACGTAGCCACACAGACAATCAAAGTTTAGTACGTAGCCACACGGACCATCAAAGTTTAGTACGTATTCACATGGGCCATCAAAGTTTAGTACGTAGTCGCACAGATCATCAAAGTTTAGTGCGAAGTCACACGGACCATCAAAGTTTAGTACGTAGCTACACGGACCATCAAAGTTTAGTACGTAGTCACATGGGCCATCAAAGTTTAGTACTTAGTCACACACACCATCAAAGTTTAGTGCGAAGTCACACGGACCATCAAAGTTTAGTACTTAGTCACACGGACCATCAAAGTTTAGTACGTAGTCACACGGACCATCAAAGTTTTGTACATAGTCACACGGACCATCAAAGTTTAGTACGTAGTCACACGGACCATCAAAGTTTGGTACGTAGCCACACTGACCATGAAGGTTCAGTACGTAGCCACACGGGCCACCAAAGTTCAGTGCGTAGCTACACGGACCATCAAGGTTCAGAACGTAGCCACACAGACCATCTAGGTTCAGTACATAGCCACAAGGACCATCAAGGTTCAGTACGTAGCCACACGGACCATCAAGGTTCAATACGTAGCCACACGGGCCATCAAGGTTCAGTACGTAGAGAAACGGACCATCAAGGTTCATCACATAGCCCAACGGACCATCAAGGTTCAGTGGGCAGCCAAACGGACCATCAAGGTTCAGTACATACCCACGCTGTCCATCAAGGTTCAGTACCTAGCCACACGGACCATCAAGGTTCAGCACATTGCCACACGGACCATCAAGGTTGAGTACGTAACCACACGGACCATCAAGGTTCAGTACGTAGCCACACAGACCATCAAAGTTTAGTGCATAGCCACACGGATCATGAAGGTTCAGTACGTAGCCACAAGGACCATCAAAGTTTAGTGCGTAGCTACACTGACCATCAAAGTTTAGTGCATAGCCACACGGACAATGGAGGTACAGTACGTAGCCACAGGGACCATCAAAATTTAGTGCTTAGCCACAGGGAGCATGAAGGTTCAGTATATAACGACACGGACCATGAAAGTTTAGTGCGTAGCCACACGGACCATCAAAGTTTATTGCATAGCCACACGGTCCATGAAGGTTCAGTTCGTAGCCACACGGACCATGAAGGTTCATTTCGTAGCCACACGGACCATGAAGGTTCATTTCGTAGCCACACGGACCATCAAAGCTTAGTGAGTAGCCACACGGACCATGAAAGTGCAGTATGTAGCTAAACGGACCATCAAAGTTTAGTGCGTAGCTACACTGACCATCAAAGTTTAGTGCATAGCCACACGGACAATGGAGGTACAGTACGTAGCCACAGGGACCATCAAAATTTAGTGCTTAGCCACAGGGAGCATGAAGGTTCAGTATATAACCACACGGACCATGAAAGTTTAGTGCGTAGCCACACGGACCATCAAAGTTTATTGCATAGCCACACGGTCCATGAAGGTTCAGTTCGCAGCCACACGGACCATGAAGGTTCAGTTCGTAGCCACACGGACCATCAAAGCTTAGTGCGTAGCCACACGGACCATGAAAGTGCAGTATGTAGCCACACGGACCATCAAAGTTTAGCTCTTAGCCACACGGACCATGAAGGTTCAGTACGTAGCCACACGGACCATGAAGGTTCAGTACGTAGCCACACGGACCATCAAAGTTTAGTGCATAGCCACACGGATCATGAAGGTTCAGTACGTAGCCACACGGACCATCAGAGTTTAGTGCGTAGCTACACTGACCATCAAAGTTTAGTGCATAGCGACAAGGACAATGAAGGTATAGTACGTAGCCACAGGGACCATCAGAGTTTAGTGCGTAGCTACACTGACCATCAAAGTTTAGTGCGTAGCTACACTGACCATCAAAGTTTAGTGCATAGCCACACGGACAATGAAGGTACAGTACGTAGCCACAGGGACCATCAAAATCTAGTGCTTAGCCACAGGGAGCATGAAGGATCAGTATATAACCACACGGACCATGAAAGTTTAGTGCGTAGCCACACGGACCATCAAAGTTTATTGCATAGCCACACGGACCATGAGGGTTCAGTTCGTAGCCACACGGACCATGAAGGTTCAGTTCATAGCCACACGGACCATCAAAGCTTAGTGCGTAGCCACACGGACCATGAAGGTGTAGTATGTAGCCACACGGACCATCAAAGTTTAGCTCGTAGCCACACGGACAATCAAAGTTTAGTACGTAGTCACACGGACCATCAAAGTTTAGTACGTAGTCACACGGACCATCAAAGTTTAGTACGTAGCCACACGGACCATCAAAGTTTAGTACGTAGCCACACGGACCATCAAAGTTTAGTACGTAGTCACACGGACCATCAAAGTTTAGTAAGTAGTCACACGGACCTTCATAGTTTAGTACGTAGTCACACGGACCATCAAGGTTTAGTACATAGTCACACGGACTATCAAAGTTTAGTACATAGTCACACGGACCATCAAAGTTTAGTACGTAGTCACACGGACCATCAAAGTTTAGTACGTAATCACACGGTCCATCAAAGTTTAGTACATAGTCACACGGACCATCAAAGTTTTGTACGTAGTCACACCGACCATCAAAGTTTAGTACGTAGTCACACGGACCATCAAAGTTTAGTACGTTGTCACACGGACCATCAAAGTTTAGTACGTAGCCACACAGACCATCAAAGTTTAGTACGTAGCCACACGGACCATCAAAGTTTAGTACGTAGTCACATGGGCCATCAAAGTTTAGTACGTAGTCGCACAGACCATCAAAGTATAGTGCGAAGTCAAACGGACCATCAAAGTTTAGTACGTAGCTACACAGACCATAAAAGTTTAGTACGTAGTCACATGGGCCATCAAAGTTTAGTACGTAGTCACACACACCATCAAAGTTTAGTGCGAGGTCACACGGACCATCAAAGTTTAGTACGTAGCCACACGGACCATCAAAGTTTAGTACGTAGTCACACGGACCATCAAAGTTTAGTACGTAGTCACACGGACCATCAAAGTTTTGTACATAGTCACACGGACCATCAAAGTTTAGTACGTAGTCACACGGACCATCAAAGTTTGGTACGTAGTCACACGGACCATCAAAGTTTAGTACGTACTCACACGGACCATCAAAGTTTAGTGCGAAGTCACACGGACCATCAAAGTTTAGTACGTAGCCACACGGACCATCAAAGTTTAGTACGTAGCCACACGGACCATCAAAGTTTAGTACGTAGTCACACGGACCATCAAAGTTTAGTACGTAGTCACACGGACCATCAAAGTTTAGTACGTAGTCACACGGACCATCAAAGTTTAGTACATAGTCACACGGACCATCAAAGTTTAGTACGTAGTCACACGGACCATCAAAGTTTGGTACGTAGTCACACGGACCATCAAAGTTTAGTACGTAGTCACACGGACCATCAGAGTTTAGTGCGAAGTCACACGGACCATCAAAGTTTAGTACGTAGCCACACGGACCATCAAAGTTTAGTACGTAGCCACACGGACCATCAAAGTTTAGTATGTAGTCACACGGACCAGCAAAGTTTAGTACGTAGTCACACGGACCTTCAAAGTTTAGTACGTAGTCACACGGACCATCAAAGTTTAGTATGTAGTCACACGGACCATAAAAGTTTAGTACTTAGCCACACGGACCATAAAATTTTAGTACGTAGTCACACGGACCATCAAAGTTTAGTACTTATTCACACGGACCATCATAGTTTAGTACGTAGTCACACGGACCATCAAAGTTTAGTACGTAGTCACACGGACCATCAGAGTTTGGTACGTAGTCACACGGACCATCAAAGTTTAGTACGTAGTCACACGGACAATCAAAGTTTAGTACATAGTCACACAGACCATCAAGGTTTAGTACGAAGTCACATGGACCATCAAAGTTTAGTACGTAGCCACACGGACCATCAAAGTTTAGTACGTAGTCACATGGGCCATCAAAGTTTACTACTTAGTCACACGGACCATCAAAGTTTAGTACATAGTCACACGGGCCATCAAAGTTTAGTACGTACTCACACGGACCATCAAAGTTTAGTACATAGTCACACGGACCATCAAAGTTTAGTACATAGTCACACGGACCATCAAAGTTTAGTACGTAGTCACACGGACCATCAAAGTTTAGTACGTAGCCACACGGACCATCAAAGTTTAGTACGTAGCCACACGGACCATCAAAGTTTAGTGCATAGCCACACGGATCATGAAGGTTCAGTACGTAGCCACACGGACCATCAAAGTTTAGTGCGTAGCTACACTGACCATCAAAGTTTAGTGCATAGCCACACGGACAATGGAGGTACAGTACGTAGCCACAGGGACCATCAAAATTTAGT
>NC_091328.1:33938205-33948205 GCF_038502225.1 Cherax quadricarinatus
GGCTTTATTGTAGACGTCTCACCATCCAGTGGCTTTATTGTAGACGTCTCACCATCCAGTGGCTTTATTGTAGACGTCTCACCATCCAGTGGCTTTATTGTAGACGTCTCACCATCCAGTGGCTTTATTGTAGACGTCTCACCATCCAGTGGCTTTATTGTAGACGTCTCACCATCCAGTGGCCTTATTGTAGACGTCTCGCCATCCAGTGGCTTTATTGTAGACGTCTCGCCATCCAGTGGCTTTATTGTAGACGTCTCGCCATCCAGTGGCTTTATTGTAGACGTCTCGCCATCCAGTGGCTTTATTGTAGACGTCTCGCCATCCAGTGGCTTTATTGTAGACGTCTCGCCATCCAGTGGCTTTATTGTAGACGTCTCGCCATCCAGTGGCATTATTGTAGACGTCTCGCCATCCAGTGGCTTTATTGTAGACGTCTCGCCATCCAGTGGCTTTATTGTAGACGTCTCGCCATCCAGTGGCTTTATTGTAGACGTCTCGCCATCCAGTGGCTTTATTGTAAACGTCTCGCCATCCAGTGACTTTATTGTAGACGTCTCGCCATCCAGTGACTTTATTGTAGACGTCTCGCCATCCAGTGGCTTTATTGTAGACGTCTCGCCATCCAGTGGCTTTATTGTAGACGTCTCGCCATCCAGTGGCTTTATTGTAGACGTCTCGCCATCCAGTGGCTTTATTGTAGACGTCTCGCCATTCAGTGGCTTTATTGTAGACGTCTCGCCATCCAGTGGCTTTATTGTAGACGTCTCGCCATCCAGTGACTTTATTGTAGACGTCTCGCCATCCAGTGACTTTACTGTAGACGTCTCGCCATCCAGTGGCTTTATTGTAGACGTCTCGAAATCCAGTGGCTTTATTGTAGACGTCTCGCCATCCAGTGGCTTTATTGTAGACGTCTCGCCATCCAGTGACTTTATTGTAGACGTCTCGCCATCCAGTGGCTTTATTGTAGACGTCTCGCCATCCAGTGACTTTATTGTAGACGTCTCGCCATCCAGTGGCTTTATTGTAGACGTCTCGCCATCCAGTGACTTTATTGTAGACGTCTCGCCATCCAGTGGCTTTATTGTAGACGTCTCGCCATCCAGTGACTTTATTGTAGACGTCTCGCCATCCAGTGACTTTATTGTAGACGTCTCGCCATCCAGTGACTTTATTGTAGACGTCTCGCCATCCAGTGGCTTTATTGTAGACGTCTCGCCATCCAGTGACTTTATTGTAGACGTCTCGCTATCCAGTGACTTTATTGTAGACGTCTCGCCATCCAGTGGCTTTATTGTAGACGTCTCACCATCCAGTGGCTTTATTGTAGACGTCTCGCCATCCAGTGGCATTATTGTAGACGTCTCGCCATCCAGTGACTTTATTGTAGACGTCTCGCCATCCAGTGGCTTTATTGTAGACGTCTCGCCATCCAGTGACTTTATTGTAGACGTCTCGCCATCCAGTGACTTTATTGTAGACGTCTCGCCATCCAGTGGCTTTATTGTAGACGTCTCACCATCCAGTGGCTTTATTGTAGACGTCTCGCCATCCAGTGGCTTTATTGTAGACGTCTCGCCATCCAGTGACTTTATTGTAGACGTCTCGCCATCCAGTGGCTTTATTGTAGACGTCTCGCCATCCAGTGACTTTATTGTAGACGTCTCGCCATCCAGTGACTTTATTGTAGACGTCTCGCCATCCAGTGGCTTTATTGTAGACGTCTCGCCATCCAGTGACTTTATTGTAGACGTCTCGCCATCCAGTGGCTTTATTGTAGACGTCTCGCCATCCAGTGGCTTTATTGTAGACGTCTCGCCATCCAGTGGCTTTATTGTAGACGTCTCGCCATCCAGTGGCTTTATTGTAGACGTCTCGCCATCCAGTGGCTTTATTTTAGACGTCTCGCCATCCAGTGGCTTTATTGTAGACGTCTCGCCATCCAGTGGCTTTATTGTAGACGTCTCGCCATCCAGTGACTTTATTGTAGACGTCTCGCCATCCAGTGACTTTATTGTAGACGTCTCGCCATCCAGTGGCTTTATTGTAGACGTCTCGCCATCCAGTGGCTTTATTGTAGACGTCTCGCCATCCAGTGGCTTTATTGTAGACGTCTCGCCATCCAGTGACTTTATTGTAGACGTCTCGCCATCCAGTGGCTTTATTGTAGACGTCTCGCCATCCAGTGACTTTATTGTAGACGTCTCGCCATCCAGTGGCTTTATTGTAGACGTCTCGCCATCCAGTGACTTTATTGTAGACGTCTCGCCATCCAGTGGCTTTATTGTAGACGTCTCGCCATCCAGTGACTTTATTGTAGACGTCTCGCCATCCAGTGACTTTATTGTAGACGTCTCGCCATCCAGTGACTTTATTGTAGACGTCTCGCCATCCAGTGGCTTTATTGTAGACGTCTCGCCATCCAGTGACTTTATTGTAGACGTCTCGCCATCCAGTGACTTTATTGTAGACGTCTCGCCATCCAGTGGCTTTATTGTAGACGTCTCACCATCCAGTGGCTTTATTGTAGACGTCTCGCCATCCAGTGGCATTATTGTAGACGTCTCGCCATCCAGTGACTTTATTGTAGACGTCTCGCCATCCAGTGGCTTTATTGTAGACTTCTCGCCATCCAGTGACTTTATTGTAGACGTCTCGCCATCCAGTGACTTTATTGTAGACGTCTCGCCATCCAGTGGCTTTATTGTAGACGTCTCACCATCCAGTGGCTTTATTGTAGACGTCTCACCATCCAGTGGCTTTATTGTAGACGTCTCGCCATCCAGTGACTTTATTGTAGACGTCTCACCATCCAGTGGCTTTATTGTAGACGTCTCGCCATCCAGTGACTTTATTGTAGACGTCTCACCATCCAGTGACTTTATTGTAGACGTCTCACCATCCAGTGACTTTATTGTAGACGTCTCGCCATCCAGTGGCTTTATTGTAGACGTCTCACCATCCAGTGGCTTTATTGTAGACGTCTCGCCATCCAGTGGCTTTATTGTAGACATCTCGCCATCCAGTGGCTTTATTGTAGACGTCTAGATATCCAGTGGCTTTATTGTAGACGTCTCGCAATCCAGTGGCTTTATTGTAGACGTCTCGCCATCCAGTGGCTTTATTGTAGACGTCTCGCCATCCAGTGGCTTTATTGTAGACGTCTCGCCATCCAGTGGCTTTATTGTAGACGTCTCGCCATCCAGTGGCATTATTGTAGACGTCTCGCCATCCAGTGGCTTTATTGTAGACGTCTCGCCATCCAGTGGCTTTATTGTAGACGTCTCGCCATCCAGTGGCTTTATTGTAGACGTCTCGCCATCCCTTTATTGTAGACGTCTCGCCATCCAGTGACTTTATTGTAGACGTCTCGCCATCCAGTGGCTTTATTGTAGACGTCTCGCCATCCAGTGGCTTTATTGTAGACGTCTCGCCATCCAGTGGCTTTATTGTAGACGTCTCGCCATCCAGTGGCTTTATTGTAGACGTCTCGCCATCCAGTGGCTTTATTGTAGACGTCTCGCCATCCAGTGGCTTTATTGTAGACGTCTCGCCATCCAGTGGCTTTATTGTAGACGTCTCGCCATCCAGTGGCTTTATTGTAGACGTCTCGCCATCCAGTGGCTTTATTGTAGACGTCTCGCCATCCAGTGGCTTTATTGTAGACGTCTCGCCATCCAGTGGCTTTATTGTAGACGTCTCGCCATCCAGTGGCTTTATTGTAGACGTCTCGCCATCCAGTGGCTTTATTGTAGACGTCTCGCCATCCAGTGGCTTTATTGTAGACGTCTCGCCATCCAGTGGCTTTATTGTAGACGTCTCGCCATCCAGTGGCTTTATTGTAGACGTCTCGCCATCCAGTGGCTTTATTGTAGACGTCTCGCCATCCAGTGGCTTTATTGTAGACGTCTCGCCATCCAGTGGCTTTATTGTAGACGTCTCGCCATCCAGTGGCTTTATTGTAGACGTCTCGCCATCCAGTGGCTTTATTGTAGACGTCTCGCCATCCAGTGGCTTTATTGTAGACGTCTCGCCATCCAGTGGCTTTATTGTAGACGTCTCGCCATCCAGTGGCTTTATTGTAGACGTCTCGCCATCCAGTGGCTTTATTGTAGACGTCTCGCCATCCAGTGGCTTTATTGTAGACGTCTCGCCATCCAGTGGCTTTATTGTAGACGTCTCGCCATCCAGTGGCTTTATTGTAGACGTCTCGCCATCCAGTGGCTTTATTGTAGACGTCTCGCCATCCAGTGGCTTTATTGTAGACGTCTCGCCATCCAGTGGCTTTATTGTAGACGTCTCGCCATCCAGTGGCTTTATTGTAGACGTCTCGCCATCCAGTGGCTTTATTGTAGACGTCTCGCCATCCAGTGGCTTTATTGTAGACGTCTCGCCATCCAGTGGCTTTATTGTAGACGTCTCGCCATCCAGTGGCTTTATTGTAGACGTCTCGCCATCCAGTGGCTTTATTGTAGACGTCTCACCATCCAGTGGCTTTATTGTAGACGTCTCGCCATCCAGTGGCTTTATTGTAGACGTCTCGCCATCCAGTGGCTTTATTGTAGACGTCTCGCCATCCAGTGGCTTTATTGTAGACGTCTCGCCATCCAGTGGCTTTATTGTAGACGTCTCGCCATCCAGTGGCTTTATTGTAGACGTCTCGCCATCCAGTGGCTTTATTGTAGACGTCTCGCCATCCAGTGGCTTTATTGTAGACGTCTCGCCATCCAGTGGCTTTATTGTAGACGTCTCGCCATCCAGTGGCTTTATTGTAGACGTCTCGCCATCCAGTGGCTTTATTGTAGACGTCTCGCCATCCAGTGGCTTTATTGTAGACGTCTCGCCATCCAGTGGCTTTATTGTAGACGTCTCGCCATCCAGTGGCTTTATTGTAGACGTCTCGCCATCCAGTGGCTTTATTGTAGACGTCTCGCCATCCAGTGGCTTTATTGTAGACGTCTCGCCATCCAGTGGCTTTATTGTAGACGTCTCGCCATCCAGTGGCTTTATTGTAGACGTCTCGCCATCCAGTGGCTTTATTGTAGACGTCTCGCCATCCAGTGGCTTTATTGTAGACGTCTCGCCATCCAGTGGCTTTATTGTAGACGTCTCGCCATCCAGTGGCTTTATTGTAGACGTCTCGCCATCCAGTGGCTTTATTGTAGACGTCTCGCCATCCAGTGGCTTTATTGTAGACGTCTCGCCATCCAGTGGCTTTATTGTAGACGTCTCGCCATCCAGTGGCTTTATTGTAGACGTCTCGCCATCCAGTGGCTTTATTGTAGACGTCTCGCCATCCAGTGGCTTTATTGTAGACGTCTCGCCATCCAGTGGCTTTATTGTAGACGTCTCGCCATCCAGTGGCTTTATTGTAGACGTCTCGCCATCCAGTGGCTTTATTGTAGACGTCTCGCCATCCAGTGGCTTTATTGTAGACGTCTCGCCATCCAGTGGCTTTATTGTAGACGTCTCGCCATCCAGTGGCTTTATTGTAGACGTCTCGCCATCCAGTGGCTTTATTGTAGACGTCTCGCCATCCAGTGGCTTTATTGTAGACGTCTCGCCATCCAGTGGCTTTATTGTAGACGTCTCGCCATCCAGTGACTTTATTGTAGACGTCTCGCCATCCAGTGACTTTATTGTAGACGTCTCGCCATCCAGTGGCTTTATTGTAGACGTCTCGCCATCCAGTGACTTTATTGTAGACGTCTCGCCATCCAGTGACTTTATTGTAGACGTCTCGCCATCCAGTGGCATTATTGTAGACGTCTCGCCATCCAGTGGCTTTATTGTAGACGTCTCGCCATCCAGTGGCTTTATTGTAGACGTCTCGCCATCCAGTGACTTTATTGTAGACGTCTCGCCATCCAGTGGCATTATTGTAGACGTCTCGCCATCCAGTGGCTTTATTGTAGACGTCTCGCCATCCAGTGGCTTTATTGTAGACGTCTCGCCATCCAGTGGCTTTATTGTAGACGTCTCGCCATCCAGTGGCTTTATTGTAGACGTCTCGCCATCCAGTGGCATTATTGTAGACGTCTCGCCATCCAGTGGCTTTATTGTAGACGTCTCGCCATCCAGTGGCTTTATTGTAGACGTCTCGCCATCCAGTGACTTTATTGTAGACGTCTCGCCATCCAGTGGCTTTATTGTAGACGTCTCGCCATCCAGTGGCTTTATTGTAGACGTCTCGCCATCCAGTGGCTTTATTGTAGACGTCTCGCCATCCAGTGGCTTTATTGTAGACGTCTCGCCATCCAGTGACTTTATTGTAGACGTCTCGCCATCCAGTGGCATTATTGTAGACGTCTCGCCATCCAGTGGCTTTATTGTAGACGTCTCGCCATCCAGTGGCTTTATTGTAGACGTCTCGCCATCCAGTGACTTTATTGTAGACGTCTCGCCATCCAGTGGCATTATTGTAGACGTCTCGCCATCCAGTGGCTTTATTGTAGACGTCTCGCCATCCAGTGGCTTTATTGTAGACGTCTCGCCATCCAGTGGCTTTATTGTAGACGTCTCGCCATCCAGTGGCTTTATTGTAGACGTCTCGCCATCCAGTGGCATTATTGTAGACGTCTCGCCATCCAGTGGCTTTATTGTAGACGTCTCGCCATCCAGTGGCTTTATTGTAGACGTCTCGCCATCCAGTGACTTTATTGTAGACGTCTCGCCATCCAGTGACTTTATTGTAGACGTCTCGCCATCCAGTGGCTTTATTGTAGACGTCTCGCCATCCAGTGGCTTTATTGTAGACGTCTCGCCATCCAGTGGCATTATTGTAGACGTCTCGCCATCCAGTGGCTTTATTGTAGACGTCTCGCCATCCAGTGGCTTTATTGTAGACGTCTCGCCATCCAGTGACTTTATTGTAGACGTCTCGCCATCCAGTGACTTTATTGTAGACGTCTCGCCATCCAGTGGCTTTATTGTAGACGTCTCGCCATCCAGTGGCTTTATTGTAGACGTCTCGCCATCCAGTGGCTTTATTGTAGACGTCTCGCCATCCAGTGGCTTTATTGTAGACGTCTCGCCATCCAGTGGCTTTATTGTAGACGTCTCGCCATCCAGTGGCTTTATTGTAGACGTCTCGCCATCCAGTGGCATTATTGTAGACGTCTCGCCATCCAGTGGCTTTATTGTAGACGTCTCGCCATCCAGTGGCTTTATTGTAGACGTCTCGCCATCCAGTGGCTTTATTGTAGACGTCTCGCCATCCAGTGGCATTATTGTAGACGTCTCGCCATCCAGTGGCTTTATTGTAGACGTCTCGCCATCCAGTGGCTTTATTGTAGACGTCTCGCCATCCAGTGGCTTTATTGTAGACGTCTCGCCATCCAGTGGCTTTATTGTAGACGTCTCGCCATCCAGTGGCATTATTGTAGACGTCTCGCCATCCAGTGGCATTATTGTAGACGTCTCGCCATCCAGTGGCTTTATTGTAGACGTCTCGCCATCCAGTGGCATTATTGTAGACGTCTCGCCATCCAGTGGCATTATTGTAGACGTCTCGCCATCCAGTGGCTTTATTGTAGACGTCTCGCCATCCAGTGGCTTTATTGTAGACGTCTCGCCATCCAGTGGCATTATTGTAGACTTCTCGCCATCCAGTGGCATTATTGTAGACGTCTCGCCATCCAGTGGCTTTATTGTAGACGTCTCGCCATCCAGTGGCATTATTGTAGACGTTTCGCCATCCAGTGGCTTTATTGTAGACGTCTCGCCATCCAGTGGCATTATTGTAGACGTCTCGCCATCCAGTGGCTTTATTGTAGACGTCTCGCCATCCAGTGGCTTTATTGTAGACGTCTCGCCATCCAGTGGCTTTATTGTAGACGTCTCGCCATCCAGTGGCATTATTGTAGACGTCTCGCCATCCAGTGGCTTTATTGTAGACGTCTCGCCATCCAGTGGCTTTATTGTAGACGTCTCGCCATCCAGTGGCTTTATTGTAGACGTCTCGCCATCCAGTGGCTTTACCAATACAGATTCTAGGACTTGAGGGCTTTTCCTCGAAATTAAAATTTATACAATTATGTACATTTTTTAAAATATACGAACGTCTGTATATTATTGTTGTTTTATGTCTACTGCCAAGACTCAGTCTCAGTACTGCCAAGACTCAGTCTCAGTACTGCCAAGACTCAGTCTCAGTACTGCCAAGACTCAGTCTCAGTACTGCCAAGACTCAGTCTCAGTACTGCCAAGACTCAGTCTCAGGAAAAGAGTTGCTTCTACATTCTAAGTGAATACAGTTATTATTTACCAAGCTTCGTGAATTTTGATCTGTGCTAGAGTTGTATCAACTTTGTCTATGATTGTATCTCTGCATTATATTGTGTGTAAACCAGACACTTGTGCAACATTTGGGAAGGTTTATTGTGCAGACGTTTCATAAACGCTGTACAAGTGTTTCAATTATCAACTTGTCAGTTATTTTAAACCTGACAAATTGATAATTAACGCATAACGTAAGTGAGTGTAACACAATTAATGTTGATTTCTGTAGTCTATTCTGGGAAACTGAAGCAAGGATCCCAGAATTCAACATTCCCTCTTCGGGTGAACATACATTACGATATTTAACACCATGACCGGTGTGATACACTACGTTGTGATTAATGTAGCGTCAGTCTAAGCACTAGACTGCAGTCCATATTAATTATAACAGTCCATTTAACCACTCACTTTTATCATTACAGCCTTACGAAGGTGTAAGATTGTTATGATCGATCATAACACAAACTATAATTATTTTGAGATACCAGTCTATTGTTAGTGAAACTGAGCAGGAAACATTGTCAGAGTATCTGAGGTGTGGCAGCAACTCCAGCACCAAGATCTTACCTCAAATAATTATGATAATAAAACTAAAACGCACAATCAATAATTATGATAAGAATACAAAGTATGTACAATCAGATTTATGTACCCCCGTACATGAACTCTACACACACACACACACACACACACATACACAAACACACACACATACACACACACACACATGCGCTCACACATTCATTTAGTTGGATTTGGCTAAATTAAATTATGCTTGCTATAATGAGGTTTTCTAAGGTGCTTTTAGAAAAAAAATATATATCTTTAAACGTATAAGAGAAAATTTCAGAAAGGACTTAATTTTAAATGAGTTCTTGCACCACATATATTTACTAACTGATCTCGTTCCAAGGATTCCAAGTTTGGAATATTTCAGGAAATCTTCAAATTCATGGCTGTTGAGATTAAACTAATGGGTATCATCCTTTTAAATAATGAATCTTCAAGAAGCTGGACAGTTATCCTGCCTAAGATGCATCAGTCTATAAATATTGAAGTTGTTCACAAGTAAACTTAAACGTGATTTAACATGAATAAAAAAATCACACTATTACACTCACTGGTGGTGAGGGTGATGACTGGTGGTGATGGTGATGACTGGTGGTGATGGTGGACTGGTGGTGAGTGTGATGACTGGTGGTGATGGTGATGGACTGGTGGTGAGGGTGATGACTGGTGGTGATGGTGATGGACTGGTGGTGAGGGTGATGACTGGTGGTGATGGTGATGGACTGGTGGTGAGGGTGATGACTGGTGGTGATGGTGATGGACTGGTGGTGAGGGTGATGAACTGGTGGTGACTGTGATGGACTGGTGGTGACTGTGATGGACTAGTGGTGAGGGTCATGGGCTGGTGGTGAGGGTGATGGACTGGTGGGGAAGGTGAAGGACTGGTGGTGAGGGTGATGACTGGTGGTGATGGTGATGGACTGGTGGTGACTGTGATAGACTGGTGGTGACTGTGATGGACAAGTGGTGAGGGTCATGGACTGGTGGTGAGGGTGATGGACTGGTGGGGACGGTGAAGGACTAGTGATTATGGTGATGGACTGGTGGTGAGGGTGATGGACTGGTGTTGAGGGTGATGGACAAGTGGTGTGGGTGGACTGGTGGGGAGGGTGATGTTCTAGTGGTGATGGCCTGGTGGTGAGGGTGA
>NC_091328.1:33950705-33958205 GCF_038502225.1 Cherax quadricarinatus
CGCACACAAACTTGAAGATACATAATACTTTCGTCACAGTCTACGATGCATGTAAACTCTAATTCTCACGTTTACGTTCATTATCTTATATTCTAACACTTATACCACTCAGGTGCACACATTTCCATGCACATATTTACACTGTCTCACACAGATGTTAGAACTAAATTATATTACACACTCAATGATGGGGAGATATGGAAATAGTTAAGTATATATAATAATGAAATTCTGAAAAAATGTGATTGAAAGTATAGTGCATCGAATAGTATTTATATAGTATAGCATACTATACTGTTCTACGTTTTAGTATAGTTTAGTATATATGTAGTATATAGTATATTATATATAGATATCCTTAATTATATATGGGAATTTATAAAAAAAGTGACAGTGTGATATACAGGGCCCCAAATCTTGATAGGGAGTGCAGTAAACTTCTATGGGACGAAATTCGTAAGGCATCTACATACGAAAATGTTGTGCTAATGGGAGATTTCAACTATAGACAGATTGACTGGAGCAATTTGACAGGAAATTTAGAATCAGGTGACTTTCTTGATACGATCCAGGATTGTTTTTTAAAACAGTTTGTGACAGAGCCAACTAGGGGAAATAACCTCCTTGACTTGGTTCTTGCCAGTAGGGAAACACTAATTAATAATCTTGAGGTTAATGATGAGCTTGGGGAAAGTGATCACAAATCACTCAGTTTTAATATATCATGGAATTCCCCTAATAATGGCAATCAAGTCTCCGTCCCTGACTTTCGCTTGGCTGATTTCATAGGACTGAAAAATTACTTAGGTGGGCTGAACTGGAATGACCTGACTAAGGTTCAGGTAGGTGGTGATGGTTGTCGATATGATGCTTTAAGGGCATCGTTCTAGCTGCTCAGTCAAATTATGTTCCAAATAGGGAAATCAGATCAAACAAAAATTATCCTAAATGGATGAACAATAGATTAAAATATCTGATTGGTCAAAAGAGAGGCATATATAGGCAAATCAAAAGAGGAGAGGGGCAATTAAGAAATCGATATATTCAGTTAAAGAGAGAAATAAAAAAGGGAATTAGAAAAGCAAAAAGAGATTATGAGGTTAAAGTTGCAAGAGAATCGAAGACTAACCCAAAAGGATTCTTTCAGGTATACAGAAGTAAGATCAGGGACAAAATAGGCCCACTCAAAAGTTCCTCGGGTCAGCTCACTGACAGTGATAAGGAAATGTGTAGAATTTTTAACACATACTTCCTCTCAGTTTTTACACAGGAGGATACCAGCGATATTCCAGAAATGATAAATTATGTAGAACAGGACGATAATAAACTGTGCACGATTAGGGTCACAAGTGACATGGTCCTTAGGCAAATAGATAAATTAAAACCTAACAAATCCCCAGGCCCTGATGAACTGTATGCAAGGGTTCTAAAGGAATGTAAAGAGGAGCTTAGCAAACCTTTGGCTAAACTTTTCAACATATCACTACAAACTGGCATGGTGCCAGATAAGTGGAAAATGGCAAATGTGATACCTATTTTTAAAGCAGGTGACAGGTCCTTAGCTTCGAACTGTAGACCAATAAGCCTAACCTCCATAGTGGGAAAATTTATGGAATCAATAATTGCCGAGGCAGTTCGTAGCCACCTTGAAAAGCATAAATTAATCAACGAATCTCAGCATGGTTTTACAAAGGGGCGTTCCTGCCTTACGAATTTATTAACTTTTTTCACTAAGGTATTTGAGGAGGTAGATCATGGTAATGAATATGATATTGTGTATATGGACTTCAGTAAGGCTTTTGACAGGGTCCCACATCAGAGACTATTGAGGAAAATTAAGGCACATGGAATAGGAGGAGAAATTTTTTCCTGGATAGCGGCATGGTTGACAAATAGGCAGCAGAGAGTTTGCATAAATGGGGAGAAATCAGAGTGGGGAAGCGTCACGAGCGGTGTTCCACAGGGGTCAGTGTTGGGCCCCCTGCTGTTCACAATCTACATAAACGACATAGATGAGGGCATAAAGAGCGACATCGGCAAGTTTGCCGATGACACCAAAATAGGCCGTCGAATTCATTCTGACAAGGACATTCGAGCACTCCAGGAAGATTTGAATAGACTGATGCAGTGGTCGGAGAAGTGGCAGATGCAGTTTAATATAGACAAATGCAAAGTTCTAAATGTTGGACAGGACAATAACCATGCCACATATAAACTAAATAATGTAGATCTTAATATTAAGGATTGCGAAAAAGATTTAGGAGTTCTGGTTAGCAGTAATCTGAAACCAAGACAACAGTGCATAAGTGTTCGCAATAAAGCTAATAGAATCCTTGGCTTCATATCAAGAAGCATAAATAATAGGAGTCCTCAGGTTGTTCTTCAACTCTATACATCCTTGGTTAGGCCTCATTTAGATTATGCTGCACAGTTTTGGTCACCGTATTACAGAATGGATATAAATGCTCTGGAAAATGTACAAAGGAGGATGACAAAGTTGATCCCATGTATCAGAAACCTTCCCTATGAGGATAGACTAAGGGCCCTGAATCTGCACTCTCTAGAAAGACGTAGAATTAGGGGGGATATGATTGAGGTGTATAAATGGAAGACAGGAATAAATAAAGGGGATGTAAATAGTGTGCTGAAAATATCTAGCCTAAACAGGACTCGCAGCAATGGTTTTAAGTTGGAAAAATTCAGATTCAGGAAGGATATAGGAAAGTACTGGTTTGGTAATAGAGTTGTGGATGAGTGGAACAAACTCCCAAGTACAGTTATAGAGGCCAGAACGTTGTGTAGCTTTAAAAATAGGTTGGATAAATACATGAGTGGATGTGGGTGGGTGTGAGTTGGACCTGATAGCTTGTGCTACCAGGTCGGTTGCCGTGTTCCTCCCTTAAGTCAATGTGACCTGACCTGACTAGGTTGGGTGCATTGGCTTAAGCCGGTAGGAGACTTGGACCTGCCTCGCATGGGCCAGTAGGCCTTCTGCAGTGTTCCTTCGTTCTTATGTTCTTATGTTCTTATGATCCAACAACCTGGCTGCTAGAACTCTCTGTTATTGTTTCTGATTCTCTTATTATGTATTAGAATGTTGCTCCACTGTACCCGTATATTACTGTATTATTCTTGTATGTTCTTGTGCGGTACTTGTATATTGGTAAACTGCTCTGTTATTCGTTATTGTACCTTCCTTATGTAAATGTATTATGTGTACCTTCACCTTTTTTGTGTGTTACTATATGGTTCTACTCTCCAGTGTTACTACACTACTATTGTTATGTGTAAGTGTACTTTGTGTGTTACTATATGGTTCTACTCTCCAGTGTTACTACACTACTATTGTTATGTGTAAGTGTACTTTGTGTGTTACTATATGGTTCTACTCTCCAGTGTTACTACACTACTATTGTTATGTGTAAGTGTACTTTGTGTGTTACTATATGGTTCTACTCTCCAGTGTTACTACACTACTATTGTTATGTGTAAGTGCACTTTGTGTGTTACTATATGGTTCTACTCTCCAGTGTTACTACACTACTATTGTTATGTGTAAGTGTACTTTGTGTGTTACTATATGGTTCTACTCTCCAGTGTTACTACACTACTATTGTTATGTGTAAGTGTACTTTGTGTGTTACTATATGGTTGTACTCTCCAGTGTTACTACACTACTATTGTTATGTGTAAGTGCACTTTGTGTGTTACTATATGGTTCTACTCTCCAGTGTTACTACACTACTATTGTTATGTGTAACTGCACTTTGTGTGTTACTATATGGTTCTACTCTCCAGTGTTACTACACTACTATTGTTATGTGTAACTGCACTTTGTGTGTTACTATATGGTTCTACTCTCCAGTGTTACTACACTACTATTGAGAGTGACTTTTTGTGGGTTAACAAATTATTCTTCTCAGTTACTAAACTGTAGTATGTTACTACACTGTTCTTGTATGTTACTCTACCTTTGTACTCTTTACTCTTTGTACTCTGTACTCTTCTTATTTGTTGCTGTTCTGTTTCTGCGCAAAACTTTTCCGTTCCTTTAGTTAACGTGCTTGTTGTATTGTTGACGTGCTTGTTGTATTGTTGACGTGCTTGTTGTATTGTTGACGTGCTTGTTGTATTGTTGACGTGCTTGTTGTATTGTTGACGTGCTTGTTGTATTGTTGATGTGCTTGTTGTATTGTTGACGTGCTTGTTGTATTGTTGACGTGCTTGTTGTATTGTTGATGTGCTTGTTGTATTGTTGACGTGCTTGTTGTATTGTTGATGTGCTTGTTGTATTGTTGATGTGCTTGTTGTATTATTGACGTGCTTGTTGTATTGTTGACGTGCTTGTTGTATTGTTGACGTGCTTGTTGTATTGTTGACGTGCTTGTTGTATTGTTGACGTGCTTGTTGTATTGTTGATGTGCTTGTTGTATTGTTGACGTGCTTGTTGTATTGTTGACGTGCTTGTTGTATTGTTGATGTGCTTGTTGTATTGTTGACGTGCTTGTTGTATTGTTGACGTGCTTGTTGTATTGTTGACGTGCTTGTTGTATTGTTGACGTGCTTGTTGTATTGTTGACGTGCTTGTTGTATTGTTGACGTGCTTGTTGTATTGTTGACGTGCTTGTTGTATTGTTGACGTGCTTGTTGTATTGTTGACGTGCTTGTTGTATTGTTGACGTGCTTGTTGTATTGTTGACGTGCTTGTTGTATTGTTGACGTGCTTGTTGAATTGTTGACGTGCTTGTTGTATTGTTGACGTGCTTGTTGTATTGTTGACGTGCTTGTTGTATTGTTGACGTGCTTGTTGTATTGTTGACGTGCTTGTTGTATTGTTGACGTGCTTGTTGTATTGTTGACGTGCTTGTTGTATTGTTGACGTGCTTGTTGTATTGTTGACGTGCTTGTTGTATTGTTGACGTGCTTGTTGAATAGTTGACGTGCTTGTTGTATTGTTGACGTGCTTGTTGTATTGTTGACGTGCTTGTTGCATTGTTGACGTGCTTGTTGTATTGTTGACGTGCTTGTTGCATTGTTGACGTGCTTGTTGTATTGTTGACGTGCTTGTTGTATTGTTGACGTGCTTGTTGTATTGTTGACGTGCTTGTTGTATTGTTGACGTGCTTGTTGAATAGTTGACGTGCTTGTTGTATTGTTGACGTGCTTGTTGTATTGTTGACGTGCTTGTTGCATTGTTGACGTGCTTGTTGAATAGTTGACGTGCTTGTTGTATTGTTGACGTGCTTGTTGTATTGTTGACGTGCTTGTTGTATTGTTGACGTGCTTGTTGTATTGTTGACGTGCTTGTTGTATTGTTGACGTGCTTGTTGTATTGTTGACGTGCTTGTTGTATTGTTGACGTGCTTGTTGTATTGTTGACGTGCTTGTTGTATTGTTGACGTGCTTGTTGTATTGTTGACGTGCTTGTTGTATTGTTGACGTACTTGTTGAATTGTTGACGTGCTTGTTGTATTGTTGACGTGCTTGTTGTATTGTTGACGTGCTTGTTGTATTGTTGACGTGCTTGTTGTATTGTTGACGTGCTTGTTGTATTGTTGACGTGCTTGTTGTATTGTTGACGTGCTTGTTGTATTGTTGACGTGCTTGTTGTATTGTTGACGTGCTTGTTGTATTGTTGACGTGCTTGTTGTATTGTTGACGTGCTTGTTGTATTGTTGACGTGCTTGTTGTATTGTTGACGTGCTTGTTGTATTGTTGACGTGCTTGTTGTATTGTTGACGTGCTTGTTGTATTGTTGACGTGCTTGTTGTATTGTTGACGTGCTTGTTGTATTGTTGACGTGCTTGTTGTATTGTTGACGTGCTTGTTGTATTGTTGACGTGCTTGTTGAATTGTTGACGTGCTTGTTGTATTGTTGACGTGCTTGTTGTATTGTTGACGTGCTTGTTGTATTGTTGACGTGCTTGTTGTATTGTTGACGTGCTTGTTGTATTGTTGACGTGCTTGTTGTATTGTTGACGTGCTTGTTGTATTGTTGACGTGCTTGTTGTATTGTTGACGTGCTTGTTGTATTGTTGACGTGCTTGTTGTATTGTTGACGTGCTTGTTGTATTGTTGACGTGCTTGTTGTATTGTTGATGTGCTTGTTGTATTGTTGACGTGACCTAAAGAGTCCACACTGTTGTTTACTACAAGAACTTCAAATTTTCCCACTGCACTTTCTCCAGCAGTCTCTCTCACACTGGCACTTATATCTCTCACACTGGCACTTATATCTCTCACACTGGCACTTATATCTCTCACACTGGCACTTACATCTCTCACACTGGCACTTATATCTCTCACACTGGCACTTATATCTCTCACACTGGCACTTATATCTCTCACACTGGCACTTATATCTCTCACACTGGCACTTATATCTCTCACACTGGCACTTATATCTCTCACACTGGCACTTATATCTCTCACATATGCACGTATCATCCAACACCAAAATTTATCAACATTTATAAAGTTATATAATATAACTATAATTAGTAAAATGTGGTAAACAGAATATAGATAATTATGAAGTGCTATTTAAATATTTCAAAACCCAATATATAAATATGAACTATAATAAGTCAATGTATTTTATGTACAGTATATTATGTACAGTATATTATATACAGTATATTATGTACAGTATATTATCTACAGTATATTATGTACAGTATATTATGTACAGTATATTATGTACAGTATATTATCTACAGTATATTATGTACAGTATATTATGTACAGTATATTATGTACAGTATATTATCTACAGTATATTATGTACAGTATATTATCTACAGTATATTATCTACAGTATATTATGTACAGTATATTATGTACAGTATATTATGTACAGTATATTATCTACAGTATATTATGTACAGTATATTATCTACAGTATATTATGTACAGTATATTATGTACAGTATATTATGTACAGTATATTATGTACAGTATATTATGTACAGTATATTATGTACAGTATATTATGTACAGTATATTATGTACAGTATATTATGTACAGTATATTATGTACAGTATATTATGTACAGTATATTATGTACAGTATATTATGTACAGTATATTATGTACAGTATATTATGTACAGTATATTATGTACAGTATATTATGTACAGTATATTATGTACAGTATATTATGTACAGTATATTATGTACAGTATATTATGTACAGTATATTATGTACAGTATATTATCTACAGTATATTATGTACAGTATATTATGTACAGTATATTATGTACAGTATATTATCTACAGTATATTATGTACAGTATATTATGTACAGTATATTATCTACAGTATATTATGTACAGTATATTATCTACAGTATATTATGTACAGTATATTATGTACAGTATATTATGTACAGTATATTATCTACAGTATATTATGTACAGTATATTATGTACAGTATATTATGTACAGTATATTATGTACAGTATATTATGTACAGTATATTATCTACAGTATATTATGTA